>NW_009953651.1:1326702-1398905 GCF_000747805.2 Chaetura pelagica | reverse complement strand
GCCGGTTGCGCTGGGAGCTCCAGCCGTGACCCGGTGCCTGCCCGGGCAGGGAGGGCTCTGTCCCGCGCTTGGACATTGCGGGGTGCCGGTAGCCCCGTGTCTGCTGAGAATGGGGCCAAAAGCGTGGGTGGGTGGGTGGGTGTGTGCATCAGTACCTGCAGGCTCCTCTACGTGCAGCCTTTTCTAATGCAGCCTGAAATCTCCTGCCTTGGTCAGTTTCCTTCTGGAAATGTGACAGTGTTCAGAGCATTTCTGAAATGCCATTACTTCAATGGCTGATTCTGTTTTTCTCCTCCAATTCCACATACTCCCAAACAGTGTAGCCTGCACGTTGAAGAGAAGGTTTTGCTTAATCTTTCCTTTTAGAGAGGAACGTGTTGCTTGACCTTCAGTTTGATCTGGGGAGGGAAGGGCAGGGTGTGGAGGGAGGGAATTTGGGGTACAGAGCAGGCAAAAGGGTAAAAGGGATTTTAATACTGGACCTGTGCTGATGCTTTTCTGGTTAGAGATGTTTTTAATAAGTGAAAAAGCCCGGACGCTAGCAAACTGAGGAGGGAGAACTGTGAATTTGCATGTTACCTCGTTGGGAAGGTAGGGAGAGCCTGTGTGCAAGGAACTGGAAGAGGCAGCCCGTGGCAGCAGGTGGTGAGCGCGGTGCTGCTGGCCAGCGCTGGTGCCAGGAGAGCGTGGGCCGGGGGGGAACCCTGTGCCCAGAGCTGGTGGAACAGAGATGTACCTTGCATGTGAAATGGGTCGTTTTTGCACTGTGCAGCAGATGATTTTGTGGGTGGCTGCGTATGTCTGCACTGGGTCTTGTGTGGGTCCTCCAGCACTGAGGGTTGTGTGGAAGGTGGCAGTCTGGACATTTGTGTGAGGCTGGCATGAATCAGTCCTCAAAGCAGGGGATGTGGGGGGATGACCCAGCCATCACCCAGGGGCTGCTTGTGGGGTCAGCCTGATGTGGGAGGCCAGTGGGGAGCACGCTGCTCTGTCCTCCCTTTACTATTGCTTAAACACAGCCAGTATTAGGAGTACAACGTGGAAGTGTAGAAGCGTGAGCATCACAAGGAGCTTCACCTGTGAGAGTTTGTGAGCTCAGGCTGAGAGAAAGTAGCTGAGATACTTTTAGACTTGAGTTGTCCCTGGGGGCAGTTTAGCTGTGTTTCAGCGAACAAGCCCAGGCAGGTTGGAGCTGATGTCTGGAAAAAAAAACACACACAAAAACCTCAACAACAAAATGCAATATATAATTGTAGTTTTGCTACCATATCCAGTATAGAGTTTATATGAGAGGAATCCTGTGTAAAAGGCATACAGAGAATCAGGCTGCACAGCGGAAGAAGGTGTGTTTGGGAAACACAAGTGTGTATGGGGAGAATACGGGAGGGGCAAGGGACAATATGAATCTCTTGTGTGTATTATGCCTTTGAAATATGTCTTTTTTTTTTTTTTTAATTTAGTCTTAATTTCTTTACACGTTCCTGTTGTTTCTTTTTCTATTTGTATCTGATCTGCCTTACCTATATTGTTATCTTACTGACTTATCAGAAAGAAAGTTTTGAATTGCTGACTTCAAGAATTTTTAGAAAAGAAGTGCACATTGGTTTGATTTAACCTCTAGTTTTAATTTACAAATTAAAGAAAATTAAGTTAAAGGCTGGTTACACCTGGCTGAGTGTGAAAGCAAGTCCATCCAAGGTCACAGAAATATGCTGCTACCTTACAAGAACAGCAGTGTTTAAAATTAGAACTGTAGCTGTCTGTTCAGCTATGCCTGTTAAAATTTGTGAAATGCAGTGTGAAACTGAAAACTCTAAAATCCCATATCTAATTTCAAGATCTATTTTAATGAACAAAAGCATTTACATGAAATGGAGCATTATTTTCTGCACAAGATCGGGGTTTTACTTGCTGAACACTATAAATCAAATAAATAAATGCTATGTGCAGTTACATAAGGCTACAACATAAAGTCATCCATTGATGGCCAGTTGTGGAAGCCATTGTTGCCATTTCATGTAATTACTGAAATTACATTAATTTAATTATGTGAAATAGAATATTTTGGTAATTTGCAGTCTGTAATGCTGGGACAATATTTACAGCATCGTGACATGAAATGAGATACCAAAGTATCTACTTAAATAGCAAAACAATACAAGAGGCTTGAGGTAGGCAGTTCAGGTAAGTAGCATGAGGTAGTACTAAATGCTGAAGATTGTAGGATATGCAGGATCTTACTTATCCTTAATTGTTCATATTGAGATCTTATTATCTTCTTAATGCATCCATGCTTCACAAAGGAAGTGTAGTTTTTTTTAGTGCTCTACGTAGATTCTATGGAAACATGTTTCTGCTCTTGTTTTTCTTCCTGTGTTTTGTATGCTGGTTTGGTGTAGCTGGCACTGCCAGGGTGCTGTTTCCTACCCTGCTAGAAGAGTGGTGGCACTTGTGCTTATGATACCAAAAATAATAACATATATTAATAGATAATGATTTTATGTGTAATTTGCGGATAAGGAACAACATACAGACTGATCCTGCAGGTGATTTTCTAGTGCTGAGATCCGCTTGTGTAGGAATATGAAACGCAGGTCCTTTATAGGAGGAATCAAGGAACAGCTAGTTCCTTGATTGGGATTATTTACTGTTAAGGAGAGTAAATTAGCTCCTAAAGATTGCTTTGCATTTAATGAAATATAAAATTAAGATATTGTAATTGATTAGTTTTTCTTTTACAATTTAAAATGGATTAATGTATTGATTTAAAATTGCTGGTATTTAACTTTTGTCTCTAAATTTAGTGGCACTCACTGAGTCATTATAAATGAGACTTAAATCAACTGTATAATATGCCTTTCATTAAATAGGCAGACTGTGTATATAGCAGGCAGGATTAATTTTTATTTCAGCAGACTGAAACTTTTATCAAGATCTTTATAGCTTTGGTGGCTAACTAAATTATAGTAATGACAACACCTGTTACAGGCTTGTCACTCTCACCTTTTTATATAACATGTTAATATCTTATAATTAATGTTGTATATGTACTGTTGGGCTTTGCAAAATGAGAGAAAGTTGTCAGTGCATTTCCAATTTTTATAAAGGAAAAGAAAAACAACAAAAAGAAAGAAAGGCAATTCCCATATTCCTCTAAAAATATATATGAGTATATTAAAAAGTTAATGAAAAAACCCTTCAGACCCTCAGTGAAGTTCTTATAAAGAAATATTAACAAAATGTCAAGAGTCAGTTTTTAAGAGTGTGCTCACACTTCTTGAATATTCTGTTTGACATGCCAAGGTAATTAATAAGATACATTCAATTAAGTAGAAATAATTGACTTTATCTGCTGGTTGGCTAGTTTTATATTGGTCAAAACAGATCAAAGTGGATCTCAACTGAGTAGATGTTGTTCTGCTAGTGTCCTGATATACTTTACTTAGGAGTCTCTTTGAGCTTGTGGTAATGTGTAATATTTCAATGTCCTTTTTTAAAAAGAAAGTAATTATCTCTTAAACTCTATCTTGGCAATGTAGTGTATAAACATATGTTAAGACTTTTCCTGAACACTTCATCTCAAGAGCTTTGTGTCACTGAGTTTGCAGTGTTCTGTGTTCCCTGTCCACAGCCTGTCAGAGGAGTACGTCCATGCCCATAATCGGTTCACAGAACAACTAATACGAAAGGAAATAAATAATTTACAGAGGAATTGATGATGGCAATTTTGTAGCTAAGATGAAGTTGATAAGGAAGCGTTACGTGTATTGATATATCTGTAAGTGGGATGTAATCTGTCATCTTTGACCCATCATTGCAGCTCAGAAGCACTCCTCGAAAGTCAGTGGAAAAATGCTTTTAAGCAACTTCTCTGTTCCTCTGCTCCTGAAACCTGTTGTCACTAAGCTGTGACCTGGTAGATGTTAAAACCATCTTCTAGATTACTGCAAGTTGTGCTGGCCATGAAAGTTATTTGCAGAGCTAGTAGAAGGCCTGTGAGGAAGACTTCTCACTGGCATATCTCCGGCTAGAGGAATCACACCAGCCATCTGTTAGGTTGATGCATTTCTGTCTGATGGTGCAGCCACACTGTGGTCACCTTCCACTGACCTAGGACTGCAGTGCACTGGTGAAGGCAGCTCTGAGCCACCCAGCTCCAAAGCAAGATGAATTCTGTATGGTGCTGCTTTTTCCTCATTCAGATGGAACAGAGTTTGGAGGAGGATGTATATTTGTTGTGAGCCTCATAAATGAGTATGGGTGAAGTGTTAGAAGCAATTGATAACTTCTCATCCTGAACTTCTGTCCTTGTGTTGTGGAAAACCTGAAGATAAAAGGCACACTTCAGCAAGGCATCATTAGATGAATAAATTTAGGAAGTGAAGGTAGCAGTAGTGGTCCAAGCAAGACTATTTTGTCCTTTCCTGATCAAGATTTCTAAGAAAATTCAGAGGTAGAAATACAAAGGGAGAGTCTAATTCTGCTGCTTTTACTGAGTTGTGTTACACTTTGCAACTTCAAGTGCTTTGACCAGACTGGGGCTTTTAATATGTATTTCTGAGATATTTCTTTATTCATTGAGGTGGCCTGCCCAAAGCCAAGTGAACAAGGTACCTAAAATACCCTTTGGAGTATGACAGGATGCTCTGAAGCCTCAGTGTAACTTGTGTTTACCAAAAGTATACACTGTTATTATTAGCAGGCATGATTTAGTTATATGTTTCTGTATCTTTAGCAGAACAGTTATTAAGCAGTAGCAAAGACATTATGAATGGCTTCTCTAGATGTGGGAAGATGCTGCAACATTAACACAGTCGCAGGCTGGGAAATATTTTTTCTGAGCACTTTGCCGATGGGCAGTTGGATTTGTGATGTGGTTATCCAATGACAAAATGTGGTTGTCCTCATTTCTGCCCTGTGGTGTTACTTGTCAGGTATAATTGTCTAAAGGCTTTTTTTCTGTGTTCTCATTATTTTGGTTTTGGATTATGAGCCAACAATTTGCATTTTTCTCTATAGCTCTGTCTTGTTTTAAATATAGAGCAAATGTAAAATGTCTCCTTCATGCTGTGAGTCAAAACAGCATAAGAGTGTGTGCTGGAGACTGATTAATCTGGCATTTATATATTCGGTGGCTGAACTGCAGTTCTGATTTCTGTAGGCTAGCCTGATTTTTCAGGCAGATTTGCCACTGGTGACAAAATGTGTTTCAGAAGGTGAAGATTTGCTTCCATTGCTTCGAGTTTCAACATAGTACTTCTCTAGTTTTTATAAACCCTGAAACTGGATAATTATGGGTAATTGTATCTGCACTGCATTTTTCTGTTGTCTAGAAAATCTGTAGGTTCAATGCTGATTGAGTTTGTAATTAAAAATGTGTCTGCAAATCACTTTAGCTTGAACTTTGTAAGTGTTCATGTATCAGCTTCTGACTCAGTTCCTGCAGTATTTTCCAAATGGGCAACTGCCAAGTAAAGCTTTAACCTAGCTAGTAACCTATAGCTCCTGAAATAGGTCTTTCTAGTTTCACAGGCATTATCAAAGACCTTGAAATTGCTTTCATGTTTGAGAAACGTTTCAAAATACATTAAAGCATTTAAAATACAGGGATCATCTACTGACAGATCCAGAATAGTGTACTTGATAGGTGGTTCATGCAGTTTGTATCATTGTGTCTCATTTAAGTTTAGCCTTCCTATGAATGCGCCTATGAACGGCGCATTCACTATTACATCAGTTAAATTCAGGAAAGCCAGTTGTTCCTCATGTCATTTAATCATTGACTTATTCCTCAATCTCATTTCATTTTGTGTTTGTTAACTGAGATTTTGGACCCACCATAGGCACAGGAAATACGTCATTTTACGTCCTTCACAAATGCCAGTCACACGGGCACTTAGTGTCTTGCAGATTTTTTTGGAAAGCCAAGGGCATACACTGTACTCTAGCTTTCTGTGTGTGTTGCTGCACCATTGCTCTCAGAATTCACAGTTTCCTCAATTGAGAGGTCTACCTGAGGAGCATTAGCATAATTCAATTAAATATAAGTTTGGTTTTGACCTGTAAGTACTAAAGTGTTTGCACATACAAGGCTGGAATTGCAGCAACTGCAGGTAAACAAGTTTTGTCATGTTGCATTTTATGGACTATAGTAGCAAAATGAGCTAATAAAAATATGTGAGGACTGATATTTCTCAAATAATGCTTCTAAGATAATGCCAGTAATGAGTTCGCAAATAGGAAAGTATTTCTGTGGGTTGTAGTAAACTATTAAGTACTAACTTGCTTAAAAACATCAACCTAGCTTTGCATCAGCATCAAGTAATCACATTAGATTTTATCTCACTGAAGGGCTTGCTATGGCTAGTTATACAATCTAGCTGTTGCCAGTCTTTCTGGCTATTATCTGACAGTGATTGAAATGCCTTAACCTAATCCCTGTCACCACAGACTTTGGTAAAACAATGATATCATGTTCAATTTGATGTTCAGCTTGAAGTACACTCAACATCGTGTCTCTTCCTCATCTTGTCCATGTCTACTAAGGAATTACTTGTTTGCCTGGCAAATTGTCCTATGCAGGAAGGAGTTAACGATCTCTCCTGGAGCTCGGCTGAAGCCCTTTCTGTACCTCAACCTTTGCCAGTAATACCAAACTAGCAGGGAACTTAATCGCTGATGGAGGTATTAAGAAGGAAAGAAGCAGGTTTTAGAGTCTATCAGTCCTATTGGAAAGACTGACTGAGAGGACCTAAAAATTGTCTTGCAACAGTTCTGCACTAGGGACCTACAGAGAGGACTGGGACTTCTTTTATTTATTATTATTTATATAGCATCAGAATGGTGTTCATCTGTAATACTGTGAGTGGGATTTCCACTATGTCTCAGTGAAAGTAATTTGCCTGCAAAACTGCAGTGAGTGTAACTCTTGCGATTCTCCTGTGAATCAGAGTAATACAAAATTAATAATGCATATGCTGCATTACATTGGATCTACGGGAGGATTCTCTCAAGACATTTCAACTTCAAAAAGAAAGTTTAAACTTTCAAGTATTGCATACTTCAATATTAATACCCTATACTTTCCTGTCTATTACAGAAGTTTAGATGTTTCTGTTGATAGCAGCTGTCACTGGGACTTTCACAGTTTGCAAACTTCCTTATAATTAGGGTAACTTTGAAGGATTGCTACTTGGTTTTGTTTTGGGTTTTTTTTTAATTAGTTTTGACATAAAAGTAACACAGCTGTAATTGTTTCATACTTTGTGTTTGTTTTGTGTTATGAGCTTAAGGAGTTGTAATGAGGTAGAAAATATGTGATACCTTCTCTTAAAATGTTGAGTTTCTGTGGTGTGCTGAAGTCTCACCTTTCCCAAAGGCATGAACAGATTTTTTTTCAGCTTCTCTGTTTATTGAGCAGGTAGAGGATTGAAGTAAGGTAACCAAGGTGAGAAGTCTGTTGCTTCAATGCTGTTAGTTGCTTCCCAACAGAGAGAAACACTGTGGGTTCATTTTATTTGGGCTTTTGAATTAAATACATAATTTTTTTAAAGTCCTCTCATTTTCTTTAGTGATAGTGGGAGATGTGCATGTGTGAAGTACAATCTGTTGATTTGTATGAGAGAAATACACAATGATTTTCTATAAATAAGCTATATGAACTCATCAAGTTAACAAATATTAATGATATAAAATTATTGGAAAGTATATACTTTGGTTATATATTTGCAGAGGAATATGATACATCAAAGATTTTTTTATCTAGCTTTATTTATATTTGTGGAATGCACTCTTTATTCACTTGATTTTGAAACTTTCTAGTTACTGGATATTTTATTTAATCTGGAACTGCTTAAATTCTAAAATAATATGCATCTGCATAGCATTGGTATCCAAAGCCTATTGAAATAAGTAACTTAGACATTTGTGACATTAAATCTGATTTTATATGTCTTGGTAAGGCTCTACAGAAACAACTGGTATGCATTTATCTTGAAGATGATGACTGAAGTGCCCCAGATAGAGAAGACAGATTAGCTATAGATTGTAATAGATGGCTAATTATTTCTGGGACATGTGTAATAGAAATCTGATAAAATCTTTAAAAAGAACTTAGAAACTCATATTTTTCTTTTGAGACTAATCCATTGCTTCTCAAATGGACCAATTTAATTTATACAATAAGGAAAGGTAAGAATATTGCTATGTGGACTTCAGTTTCCTGTTTTATTTTCTATGAAATACCATAGGTTCCAGCTATGTCCTCTGCATCCCTTTCAGGTCTATGAAACAGATGGCTAACTTGGCATTTTGTTGCATGGCCATATCTAGTATCAAAGCGAGTGAAGCTGGCATTTTCTTTCCTGTCTCTTTAGCAACTATTACAACACAAAATTAGAAAAAGAAATACTAGTGCAGCACTTGTTTTTCAGTTTCTTGCTTCATACATCAGTGAGTTGCACAAAGGCTTAGCAGGAAGAGGCATCTCCTTGGTCAGCAGTGTAAAAACAGGAAGGAGGAAGTCTATTGCAAATCTGGGTTTACTGATTATCAGTTCATGTTTCGCTGCAGAGGATGTCCATTAACAGCCATCAGCGTGATCCATTGCTTATCCAGCATGAACAATAACTGCTGTAGTGCTGCTACTACAGAATATGGACCCTGCTTATAGGAAGTAATGTTAACTAACAAACTGTACTCAGCCCTTTCCTGCTCATAGAAACAGGATACTATTAGTGAGAACAATGCACAGAAATTGCACATCCAGGAAAACCAGGCAAGTAAAGCATAACAACTAAACTAAGATTAAGAAAATCTTTTCTATGATTAGGCTATAGCTTGAGTTCTATGTTGTTCTGGCATGTAATGTGATAATTTAAATAGAGCAGTGAGATGTAATTAGGAATAAGGATGGCAGGACTGGACCCTAGGTAGTGCCTGGAGTAGAATGGCTGCTTCAGTTTTAAGAAATGTGCTTATTACCATAACTCCAGTTGAATTACAGGAAACACCTGGACATTATTTTATAAAGCTTTTTAGGGTGTATGCAGCAACCTATATGAAATTACTCCATGGAAAAATCCCTACAAAGTTTGTGGTTTGTGTAAACAGAAAATATCTTTGTATATTGTAATGACTGAGGAAGTTTCTGCAGTGTTTCCTGTGAAATTGTAGCTTAAATGGACTGTGTGATACAGTATCGTGGTTAGCAATGCCATGGTTATAGTCAAAATGACAGGTCTCACAGGTCTGTTTTAAGGGCAGAATCTTAATTTGCATGGTGTTTTGTGCTTGCATCAATCCCACTGATCTCCTCTTGCAAATCTGAATTGTAAATGTTATTTTATAACCTGATTGAATATATATATATATATTTTATTTATTTATTTTTTATTTTTAAATCAAATGAGAAATGTAGAGAAAGCAAACATCTACTGGGACACTTTTTGCATTGTGTGTCTGGGAACTTGTTGAGAGCACCAGTAGCCTCAGTAGATGATTTGTTTTGGTAGCAAGATAAGACTTCTAAACCCACGATTTTCCACTAGCATAGTTTCTTCAGTTGAGAGCTGGTTTATTTGTGTGTCTGTTTAGGGTTTTTTTGTTTTAAAGTATTACTTTGAAAAATTGAATAAAAATTTTATGTCTGAAATTTTTTTATGACTTGGTTTAGCTGATCAAAGTGATCAGTTAAATATTTGTTTTTCACAGTGCTAATTCTGAAGCTCTAGGGATGGCTCTTTTTCTCTTGCATCTCTTGCAGTTCAGATGATGCATGGTCAGGCTTATGTTCCACGTCAAACTTGTACAACTACTGTGCAGACAGGTGTAATTCCCATCATCATCACTGCATTTGTGGAGATTGGCATTTACAAAGTGGTTATCAGTATCCTGAAAGCAATGTGTGTATACAGCTTTTAATTACTTCATATGTCTTGTGTAATCAGGAAGTGAAAGACTTTGTGGCAATGTAGGTAGGGATGGGGAACCTGCAGTTCACTCTAAAAATTTACCGTAATGCTCCATAAGATCGAAGATGTTTCTCCTGAACAATCAGAAATCAGATTATTGCCCATTTTAAAAACCCCAAACACACAAAACCAAACCCCAAAACCTTCAAGAAATAATAGATTAAAAAAAATAAATCAAAAAGGATTTGCTAAATACTAGGTTTTTATTTATCTAATAGGATGTTTTATTAATTATTTTTAATTGACAGAGTTACTTAACCCAACCAGAAATTTGTATTATCTTCTGAACAGTTGTTTTCTTATAGAAGTATGGTGCTTTTACTTGTAATAAAGTCTTCAAGTTCATTCTTGCCTGAAGCATGGGTACCTGAGCATTTCTGCTTACCATTGAAAAGTTACAGCTGTTGCCATAGATACAAGGAAAAAAAAAATTATTTCTCATTCTGATTACTCTTGCACTTCACTTTTGCCTGCAAAACTCCCACCCAGTAGTTTACAGTGGAATTTGTGTTCAGCTTTCTGATTATTCTCTTTTCTAGTGGGAAGATGACGTATGTGTGAAGACTGGAGATGAGGAGGGAAAAAGCAAGTTTGGGATGTTTGCTGGACTTTCAAAAATATTTTAAGCTCCTCTCCTTTTACACTTACTAGTCCATATGCACTCCGCTTCCTTTGCCTGCCTTTCCAGTAGATTGGTCAATATATTTATTAATATGGGCTTACGATTTTTTTTTGCCTGTAACTTTTAATTTCCATTTCTCTTAGTGAAATGCCAATCCAATTTTAATCCCATTTGCACTCAGACATTTAATGGCATGTATCCTGGTTGCGTGCACAGAAAATATTTATATGAAATTATATCAGAAATAAATTTTCGAGGCTGTACTGTAACCAGTCTATGACAATGACTTAGAGAGATGATGCATATGTATGGAGTTGTCATTATATAATGGATCTGGTGATTTGAGGGAATTGATTTTTTAAATGATTACTATATTATAAAGGGTCAGGTGGCATTCATGGCAGGTTAGGTTTTACATAAATCTTGATTGAATTTTAGCTCTCTGGAGGTTAATTAGCCTTTTGCTTACTCAGTGGCTGATATTTTTGTGCATAGAATGGTGCCCTCTGGTGTTTCAGTAGATTTTTGCATGTAAACACAGTTGTCAATAAGACTTATTCAAACCATATTTTTCATGTTTTGTTTCAGTTTTGAAAAGAAGAGATTTAGAGAGTATTTTTCTGGTATAAACCAACCTTGTTTGATTTTCTTCAATTGGAAAATGGCCTTAATTTTTTAGTGAGAACTTAATATCTTTATCTTGTCTTTCTCTCTTCAGCTCAGCTGGTAAGAAAAGATCAAGGTAAAAAAATCTCTATTGCAGTAATACTGAGCCAGCGACTCAAACATCTTTCTCCTTTAGGTTAAGCCGTCTCTAACTATTCCTAGTTATTTTTTTTCCTCTTTCAAGTACTTTCTGCACTATCTTGTATTTACCTAGACTGGCATTAACATGACTCATATTGTCCAGTAGGGATGAGTCAGAAAAAAATGTCTCTCGGTCTTATATATAGAGCTCTGGGAAACAGACAAATAACCCCCTACACATGAGTGTTCTTCATGGGTGCCCTGCCTGCCCTATCAGTTAGGAATTAAAACACTACCTACCCTGCCACTCATTCACAGATTCACAGTATGGATGTCTAACTAGTTACTCAAGTGAATGTTGTCATTCCATACTCGAAATTAAAATAGTATGGTTTTGGGTGTTGGGTTTTGTATTTGATGTTTTTGCTTTGTTTGTTTGTTTGTTGGGTTTTTTGGTATGTGTTTGGTTTGGTTTTTTGTGTTGCTTTTTTGTTGTTGTTTTTTTGATTTTGGTGCCAAAATAATGTACAAACTTCTGTCTCCAACATCAGTGATCTTCTCTCTTTTCTTTCCAATTTGAAGACTCACACTGAGGAAAAGCTTGATCTTCAGAGTTTCATGATGTGAATCAACCACTAGCAGTCTACAGGTTCCTGTAGCAATTGTAATACAAACTGATCATGTCTTTCAGTTTTCTCAGTCTAGGTTTGTGCTGTATTTCAGACCACAGGCATCCACTTCAGAGGCGCATAAAGCTGAAGAGGATTGTTGAGGTTGTTCATTCAGATGTTTATAAACATAAACAAAAATTGAAAGCTGTGCATTACACATGTAAAAGTTCTTTTTACAGTCTCTGTGTGTTTGCCTCTTTTTATGACGCTTGTGAAGCAGCTTGTGGTGAGAGATTGATTTTTACGGTAGATTTTATACCATGTAATAGATGTATCCTGAAGAAATGGATCTCAAAGTGCTGCTATTTCCTCACTCTCTTCCCAGCAGAACTCTGTGCGTGTGTTGTAAATTCTGTTGATTTTGACTTCTAGTTTAAAAGAGTCAGTTATAGGATACTTTCAGGATTCTCTAGGATATTGCAATATGGTGATTTGTCTGCCAGATAGTTTAACTCTGAAGAGTGCAGAATTGCTATCAGGATTGCTTGCAGTGCCATAATCTGCTGAACTGTACACCTTCAGATAATTACTTAAAGGTATCAGTTACTTTATTTAGGTAAATGCAGATAATTTTTAAAATCTATGTATGGAAAATAAGCTCCAGCATCCGAAATAGACCATACTATACTATGTGTGATGTTCCATAATGGGTAAATCAGGCATGCATAGCCTCTGTTGTGTTTGTAGTTTTGAGAAAAAGCCAAATTTCTGTCCATAGTCAGGGATGTTATGGCTCTTTTGAGTACACTTAGACTTTTAAGAAAACCAGTGCTTTAGGTCAGACCTCCTTCTGAAGCCTCTGAAATAGCATGTGTGTAGTGTCCTAGGAGTACAGGGTCTTTAGAAAGTCAGTAAACTTGATTAATTGGTCTTGTTACTTCTTGCCTAGATCAGGGAGTTATGGTATGTGAATTTCTTTTAAATAGTGTGGTGATTTATTTCTTTAAAGGTAAGTAAGTAGTTGTGTGTCAGGGATTTTTTCAACTAGTGTGTTGAAGAAGATTGATTTGTTATTGTTCCCACAAGATGGAGCTATCTACATATGTAATTAATATGGAATTTATACTGCAAGTGAATCTTAAGGAATTCTGTCAAAATGCTGGTTTAAATCACTAATCACCATTTTATCAGTATTCCTCTAGAAAACAGTATCATGCAGAACATAAAATAGTGATTTATTTATTTTTGAGTAAGGTAGAGTGATCTTGTGGTTAAGGCAGTGTGTCAGGATGTTCACAGTATTGATTTCTTTCACTCAATTTTAAACATTGATTTTCTGTATGATTTTGAATTAAATATTGTGACAATGCTGCTGAAAATTATAAATCAGTACTTTAACTATTGTGATAAAACTGAAATATAAGTAATTTTGATACTGAGAAAAACTAATAAATATGGATTTTATAAAAATGAGTACTGTATTGCCTCTGATACATTGTATGTGCTTCCAGAATGTCTGTCTGTGTTGTCTGGAATTGTTTGATAATATTTTAAACAGAAATGTGCTGATCACAAATTATTTCCCTCTCTCAATATTTTAAGAGCATGTCTGCCAGTTTTGGCAGATCTGAAATCATTAAAAAGGTATCAAGACAGCCATGCTGGGCTGCAGCTACTGGATTATTATATAACTTCCCAGAAATTGCCAGGCAATAACTAAGTCCAAAAAGACACTTTTCTACTTCTACTTTTTTTGGTATCAGCACATAAAATTTGGTGGTATGAACTTAAGTATTGAGTTCCTCTTGTACCATCTTTTTGCAGTCTTGTCTCTCATTTTAGCTATATTTTGTCTACTGTCTTTTACTACCATTTTCACGTAGAGTTAGGTTACACAGTTCACAGCTGTGAGTACGTCGCCTTCGATGGAAGTCTCCTGTCTTTGTGATAACAATTCTCCTTTCTCATTTACCTTTGAGATCATTGGAAGGAGGCCTAAGCTTGGAGACTCTGTACACCCTTAAATAAAAGGATCAAGGAAGTAGTAATAAATTTAACTTTTTTTTCCTCTTTTATGCTTTGGCATCCAATGCAGTATAGTTGGTGAGTCCAGCCCATTCAGAAGAAGCTCAGATGTGCCTGCTGTATAAAGGCACTATCTGATGCATCTGTTCCTCCTAATCTTTTTATTTCTTCTCCAGAAATGGTGCTCTAGAGACAGGTGGATGTCCCTCTGTGTCCCCCCTGTAGATTCCAATATCTCTTACCCTTTTCTTACAGACACAGAGCAGCACTTGTGTAACCAGCGTGTACTGTGTATTTTGTAGCACTACACTGTCAGTTTTTGAACCTTTTTCTTATCCCCTCCCCATTTCTTTACAGGTAACAGTGGTATGGTCTGCATGCTTTTCCCCATGTCTTCAGGTTGCCTAATGAGAGCTCACTCGATGCTGACTGTCTTGCACCTTTCTTTCCTCTCAGGCCAGGTTGCTGTCTCTCCCTCCAGCTAGCACCAGGTTCTGGGTGCAGGTGTTTCCCACTGGCAGGTGTGGGTCACTCATGATCTTCCTTCATAGCCCTTTAAACCTCAATCGTCCTGTGCAGCCTTGAGGGGTCCCTTTCAGGCAGTCTAATTGGAACCTCAGGAGGAGAGACTGGCTGTCACACATTTGCTCCTTCCAACTGTCATTTCAAACTGTGGTGGTGGAAAGGGTGAGGGATATTTTTGCCTATGTGAACCACTTAATGGATCCACAACCTTGGATTTTCCCCTGGTGCACTTTGAAGGAAAGAGCCTGCTTTTCAGTACCATAGCCTTATTTGCTTATAAATCGTAAGCAAAAGGGAGATATTATAGAAATATTTTATTGAATAGATTTTTCCCTGTGAAAATATGTGTGGAAAGCAGGTGATCAGGAATTTACTTCCTTCCTTAGGCAACTAGGACAGCTTATTACCTTCCTCATTCCTCTTACTTAAGTTACTTCTCTGAGTATGTTGTCCAAGATCCGAAGAACTAAAAAATTATGAAGAATCTAGTTACAGGATTGTTTTCAATCTCTCCTACACCCTCTTCCTCATTGAAAGGTCACATTCTTGTCAGACACTCAGGTACAGGTCTGTTGAACAGGTGGTGATGGTGACTCGAGATCCTGGCAGAGCCCAGCTGTCTGGTTAGAAAAGAGGATCTTGAAGGATATGGAAAGTCATACTTGTCTGAGAAGACTGGAAAGGAAGTACTTTCTAGTCAAAAGTTTTAGAGGCTTTGACTCATTGTTGCCTGGGTCTTAAACTTCAGAATGTATTTCTACAAGCAACACTGAGACCATTGAAACTTCAGACTTTCTTTTTTCTTTCCCCAAATCTTAAGATGTTTTGAATTTCTTTAATTTTTAAAGCAGGTTCTTACAGATTTCTGGAGACAAGTTTGCAATTATGAAAAGAAATGAGAAACTACAAATGGCAGTTAAAATTTTTTCAATCTCTTGATTTTTTTGAATGCCTGTAGTTTGCAGTATGAACATGTTCATATATGTATGACTATATCATCCTTGTATTGCCATTCTCATTCTATCTTGAAAGCTCCTTCAAAAATTATCTGCCTTTTCTGTTTTTGCTATATCAAGTTACTAATAGAATTTTGGAGCTGCCTTTGCCTTACCTTGCTTGGGAGACTTCATACCTTTTATTTCCAGCACAGTTCTCTGTAATACCTCTTTTCTTGCTTCCTCTGCTAAGTCTTAAGCTTTCAGTTGCCCCCATCTCCTTGGCTCACTCTCATGCTTGAGCGTTTTTCCAAGCTATTTCTGACTCAGGTCAACAATCTGTGCCAGCAATTTCTCGTGGAGTCATGTTTCCTGGTTGAGGTTTATAAGAGTACTATTCAAGCAATTAATAAAATAAACCAAAAGACCTGATTTTATCCATTCCTGAAAGCTAGATCTCATTGAGGTAGGAGGCTTAGGCATATGCGTGTCACGGTTTTTCTCTAGGAGATGCGGAGCATGGGCAGGAGCAGGCAGGGAGCAGAGGGGGTTGCCTTCTGCCAAGCACCCGGCTGCTGCTGAACAGTGCTTTGGTCCTTCTGCCTGGAAGCACTCAGCTCTGATTTAGTTGGATAACTCTGATGTTAGGAGTACCAGAAAAGCAAATTTGTATGTTTGCACTTCTTTATATTTAGCAAAGAGTGGAATTTGATGGAAAAATGATCCATGCTATTGGAGGTGGTCAGAGAAACTGATTCTTTTGTACTCGTATTTGAGCATTAGGGCATGAGTAACAGACCAGTGAGGCTCAGGTCAACCATGATGTAACTGGTTAAGCACCTGGATTAGTGCCATAAGGGCTGGGTTCAGTTCTCAGTTTTGTGCCATCTCTTTCTTTTAATGTTGATTTTGGTTGAGTGGATTACAAATTATGCCACTGTAACATCAAGTTTGAGTGCTTTTATTTTCTTTTTAAGAAAGGAATTTCAATAAAGATCCTTGCATACTATTTTAACTGGGGAAAAAAGTAAACTTTGATCTTCTTACTTGTGTTTAACAGGTCTGTATATGATGACCAACCAAATGCCCACCAGAGGTTTATGGAAAAACTAG
Organism: Chaetura pelagica; assembly: GCF_000747805.2. NCBI lineage: Eukaryota > Metazoa > Chordata > Aves > Apodiformes > Apodidae > Chaetura > Chaetura pelagica. The sequence continues at coordinate 1,382,356 of NW_009953651.1, read as the reverse complement.
ATGCCTGCATACGTAACCATGACAGGGAGATAGAAAAGATGTGCAATTTTCACCATCAGGGATTTGTGGATGCTATTACAGAACTTCTTAAAGTTAGGGCTGATGCAGAAAAATTGAAGGTAAGGAACTAGCTTTTAAAAGTTTCACGTATCATTGCCTTTGAATTTAAAAGAAGGAACTTTTACCGAAGAACAATAGTTTTGTGATTATCGTATAGACTCTCATGTTTGCGGCAAGTTTTTAACTAGGGAGTATTTGGGATTTGTGATCGTAGCCACATTGCCTGATCTAGTAGTTTACATTTACAAAGCTGAATATTTTTTTAGCTCAAATTGATTTTTTTTTTTAAAAAGTATGTTTTCCAGAAAATGTTACCAAAATTGTTTTGCCTTTTCTAAGAGCTTTCTCAGAAGATAAATAAGTGGTAAAACCAAAATATTTCTTACATAGGTCTTTTAAAAATCATGCATTTATATGTAAGACCTTAGAAAAAATACAATTTTTACTAAAAAAATAAAGATACTGTAAGTATGCATGAAAAAAAAATTCAGTACTCTGTAATAAGTAGGAAAATAGGTGGAGTTTGTAGTTTTCGTTAGAAATGAGAACTAAGATTTACTCCCAAATCAGAATGCAGAATAGTGAATTATGAGATCCATCCCTTTTAGCTCTCTTTACACTTTTGAGAGCAAAATATGCACACCAGACAGAATGAGCATAGTTCATCAGAGGTTATGATTAAAAGAGCATTATATAAAGGATATTCAGATAACAAGAGACCAAATACAGCGTCAATGAGGTCATTGAGCATCTTTGTTCAGAAATTAATGAGATTTTTAATAAACTAGAATGTGCTTCCTTATTACGATGACCTAATGAGTCACTTACTATGTGGGAAAATCTGAGGTCGAGCTTTGCCTGCACCTGCAGCATTAAAATGTTGCTGTGGTTTGGAGATTTCCACGTTTGATGTTAATCAACCACCCAGTGTTTGCATTCAGCAAAGTATGAATGTTTAATTACCATAAAATGCAATCACCATTTCTTACAGACAATGAATGGCCCATAGAGCTCATTGAGGTTATCAAAAAGGGACCAGTGGTCAATTGGGTCAATGATTTGAATTGTTTGACAGACCTACAGAAACAAGGAAAGTTCAAAAATCCCAAGTAAATTTGAGAAGTTTGCCACAGAATCTGTTAGAAAGAACTGTCATAAGTAATTGAAGTTAACAAAAGCCCTTTGCGATCAAAAGTTCAAGTTCAAGCTGTAGAGTTAATTTGAATTTGCATTTCTTTGTTCTAAGTTTCTCATGAAGCATGATCTGATTACAAGGGTGAGCAGTCACATCAGGGCAATATATGCATATTTGTCTAACAAAGGTGAAATTATTTTTAAGGTCCAAGTTACTGATACCAACCGAAGGCTTCAGGATGCTGGGAAAGAGGTGAGAATATGATGGTTCCTATATGGGCTTTATGAATATTTGTAGTAAATTAAATTTATATGTGTAATTTAATTGTGGGGTTTTTTTAAATTTTTTTTTCCTTTTTTTTCTTCTTTTTTGTTGGTTTTATTTTGTTAAATCTCTAAGGTGATAGCCCGAACAGAGGAAATCATCCGATGTAGAGTTCAGCAACGGAATATCACAACAGTTGTGGAAAAACTGCAGCTGTGTCTTCCAGGTAAGTGACCTACAGCTAAATATAATGGCAAATCGAATAAAATAAGTAACAATAGCCAAAATGTGAAAGAATTTTATTTTCTAAGTTGTAGTCCTGAAGGATCCAGTTTAACGAAAGAATTAATGGGTTTGAAAAGGATGTCCACATGTAGGTCCCGTGTCTTTTACAGTATTTGACGTAGAGCAATGATGCCACTTTGTGAGAAGACAGCAAGATGAATAAATGATTGGAACAGTGTAGCCACATACAGCTTTAAATGAAATAATATTTTAATATGATGATTAGCAATTTCTTTGCTTATGACAGTGGGTATTTACTGTTTGAATTCTATGGAAAATATTAGTGATTCTATTTCAATATTGTAGTTTTAGCGCTGTGCCATTACAGGTTGGTTTGTTTTTTTAAAAAAAACCAACACAACCAAGCAATGTAAGAGCTCTAATTGATGTTTCAAAAAGGTAATATCATGTGATTGCCTGCAGCTCTATAAGGATTTTATCCTGTTCATGATATTAGTGTAAAATACATTTGAGAAGTTTTCTTTGTAAAGTTTTGTTGTTGACTTCTTACAAGTACGGTAGGTGGTACTGTTGCCATTTAATGGAGACAGGTCATAGACTGTGAATGAAGAAAAAGTTATGGTATGTCGTAAATGAATGAATATGCTTGATATATATATAATGTCTACTGTTTTGTTTAATCTTAATTATTTTTCACTTAAAAGCTATTAAGAATTCAGTTATTTTTTTCTTATCTGCATTCTAGAATTTTTTGTTGTTAGTTACATCACAGTTTTGTTACAGTAGGAATTTGAGAAAGTAAATTTAGCATATTCTTTTCTATTTTATTTTGTCCTTTACAGTATGTATTTTGCTCTTTTGTTAACTAAAGTCACAATAAGATCCATGGGTTAATTTACTTGTTTTTCTACAGTGCTGGAAATGTACAGCAAGCTAAAAGAACAGATGAATGTAAAAAGGTGAGTGAACTTATTTGTATGAGTAAAATACAACTTCTTTAAATAAACTGATAGGATAGCAAACATTAATATAGACAAGCAAATATTCTGAGTCTTGTAGTTTGGTATATAAAGTCTTCTTTTTGTAATATCTGTGTTTCAAGAATGTCACTGGAGGTGAACAAATGTATTAAATCTAAAAACTTACAGGAACTTAGTGATTGCCATGAAAAGTAATGTTTACTTAAATAAACATGACATGCAGTGAAATTATGTTTGTAAAATGTGACGTAGAATATATTTTTTTTTAATTTTTAAATGAGTTAAAGAAGTAAGAATAATAAGAATCTTAGGGAGTAAAGATCTTTGCAGAGTACATTAATATTTGATTAATTTATCATGCTGTATTTAAATAAAATTAATAATCTAATAAAAAAGGACGTTTAACTGTATGTACCTTTCTTCAGACCTATTTGATATCTCTGTCCTAATATTTTGTGTACATGGGACTAAGGGACTGAAGTGCAGAAAATGTATTGTGGAGTTTTTACCTGACCAGTTGCTTCTTCCTCTGTCTTCACTTTCCATCTCCTTGGACAGCCACCCACTGCTGCTGTAACCCCAGTATCTCCCGTTCTCTCTCCATGGTAGCTTGGCTTCCCCTGCCCTGCTGTAGCTGTAGTTCTGTCCTACTGGGGCTGCTGCTGCCTTGCACCTCATGCACACCCACCCCAGGAATACTGCTGCTGTTTTCTTCTTCCTGATTCCTACAGCATTATTGCCACCCTCATCCCTGCTGGCTTTTCATACAGCCTCAGTCACCCCAATTGCTTTGTTTTCCCATGCTGGATTTACAATTATTGTCATTGCTTTTGTGTTCCTGGCACCACTGCAGTGAGCGCCTGCTAAGAAGTCTTCCTGGACCTGACTGTTTCCATTTGGAACTAGCTCTACATAGGCAGGTGTCTACAGGGCTACCATGTAATCTATATTACTTCTCGACTGCCTGGATTTCTGTGGTCTGGATAGCTAACACCTCTTGCCGTACTGCTGGATCTCAAAATCTTTGACAATGACCACTGTATATGAGCAAACTGGCTCTAAAGCCCGTGTGCAGACATGTCCAAAATGTGTCAGATTTGCTATACGCATCAACTTGATCAGCATTGCAGCAAATCTGATGCATCTTTGTCAGTGGTTTGTGTGCTACATGATACCTTTGCACACATGCTTTCTGGGAGGTCTTCTGCAGAAATATCCAAGCTTTAAGAATAATGTAATAGCTATGGCACTATGCTGTCTCTTATTGCAATCAAAACTTGGTAGTTGTTGAGCCAGTGTGGTAGGTCTCATCAGCTTGACTACTGCACACTGTTTCATCCAAAGAGAACCTTGGTTTGACATCTGCTTCAAGTAGCTGGCAGTGTGTTGTGGCAGTGCTCTTTGAGCTGCTCAGTGGAAAGATGTAAACGGTCCAGTGCCCTTACTACTCTGGTCAGAGAACAAGCTGCAGGGTGTGCTGTCTGAATTGCACCTCTTCTTTCTACAGGGTGGTCTCTAGAGTGTGCTATATTTTGTATGTTGAAAACATGAAAATGCTGGGGTCAAGGCCTGCATTTTGCCATTTCTTTGCTCTGTCAGGCAAGACAAGCAGCATCCTGGTTTCAGTATTGCAAGGGAAGTTACAGTTCCTAATGTCAACATGGAGAGATCACTTACGTGAGATAAAATTGTATATGGCTTTTAGCATTTTGACTCCATGTTCACTAGTAGTTTGGTGAAGTACACTGATGGTCAATGTGTTTTCTGAGAAATTTTCAGTACTCTTTTAAAGTAAAACTAAATTTCTGTTGTTTAAGAGATTGAGATCTGGAAGTTTTCCTGTGGAAGGAGTTGCCAGACAGGAAGTCCTAAAAGTCAAAAAGTGATGTACTGAATGGAGGGGCTTGGACGTGTAATTGTCATACCACAAAAAGATCTAAGGGAGAAAGGAGATGACATAGCTTTGATGTACCATACCTTGAGATCACATGGAGTGCAGAAGGTTTAGACTCTGCTGCAGGCTACTGGTCTAGCTCAGGTATCTCTTTCATTAGTTACTCTACAGTTACTACTTTTCCTGTGACTCAACAATTCCCTATAATACAGCCCAGAAGTGGCTACCCTGGGAACACGCAGGTACTTCTAACAGTAATTTCCTTGTCACACAGCAGACAATTTCAGAGAGTGAGTGTATCCTTGCTTTTATCACTAAGTGATTGAGTAGTAGCAAGGACATCCATAGTATTAGTGCAAAACCTGATAGCTGGTGTGTGCAGATAAAGGGAGTTTCAAAACTGACCTTCCTAAGTTTTGCTGTGAAGCTTTCCTGGAAAAGTCAGAGAGTGGAGCATTCACAGTCCCTGTCTTAACAAAACAATGAGGTATGTTTATTTTAGGCGAAGATAGTTTTTTGTATAAACCTTTACTGAGGTTTGTTAATGGAGCAAAGCTTTCACTGATCTTCTTTAAAAAAGACCTCTTTTATTTTTACTTTCTCTGCTTGCAGCCTTTTAGAATATATTTTAATTATTCCATTGTCTTACAGTCTTGCAGTATGAATTTCTAATGTTTAAATGAAGGAAAGAAGAAAGTAAGGATTTTCTGCATTTTTATGGGACAGGTGTTTTAGGATAAGGATTGAAATTTCATTTCCTATTCTCTGTGGTGGACATCTTTTAAGATAATGCAGAATTTTGGGTCTGTATTACAAAAAGCCATGTATTGATAGCAACTTTTAAGTCCCTACGAATGTTTGAACTGATGGCACAGAGGTGAAAGGCTTTGTATCCTATTTATCCGTTTCCTGAGCCACGTATAACACAAGTTGACAAGAACTATAGCTGTGAGAGGAAGTAACAGCCGAATCTGCTCTAAACAGACACAATTGGCTGGATAGAGTTATGGAGGGTTTCAAGTCTTAGCCGAGGAAGCAGAAAGGGAGACATGCATTTTCTCCACTGCTTTCCAAAACACCTGTTGGGTGCTATGCATTAAGACTGACTTACCTACATCTTTAATTTTAAGTTGAATATAGTATCATCACACATTTTACACATCTCAATTGCCGCAGACCGTGCATTTGGATTTTGATGTGTCTCTAGAGAAAATTCCTAGGTGTTTCAAGAGATTGTGGTCCAGTTGGGAATTGTTAGAACTGGTGTTTTTGCAAGTCTTCTTCCACAGTAAGTATTAGAAAAAAACACCAAACTTACCATACAATTAAAGTAATTAAATAAATGGATCTGCTAAGGTTGTTGCTGGATCTTCTCAGCTCTCCTGTGAAAAGGATTAAAGAGAGAGTACGGTCTTTCAGAGTGAGCTTTTTGTGCTGAAATACTTGGATTTGTTTTCTGACATTACTATAAGCTTTCCTCCAAACTGGGGAAAGGCAAAGTTGGTTAGTAACTGAGGTTACTAAGTCTCACTGTGACAACCATGCAGCCTTTCTCTGAATAGACCTTCCAAACATTCGAATATGCCTTAAGACATAAAGGATGCAAATAGAAAAACTTTATATAAATTTCATTCTACCCATGTCTATAAGGAAAGATGCTGAAACAGCTCTTGTTTTTTCAGTAGGGAATTTTGGGACATTGCTATATGTTTCTTTGCTCGAAAGGCTTGTGTACAAATGTGTTATTGTCAGCAAAATTCATAGCATTTGAGTTCATCTTGCTCCTGTCCTCTGTAGCTTCTTGACTGCTGTAGTTTAGCATGATGGGGCTTTTTTACTAAATGACAGTATTTCTTGTAACCATTTCCAGATTACACTCTGCTGATGAAAATGTTAAAAGTTCTCTTTGCCATTAAAACATAACTTAATATTTAGTGTACACTAAAGTAATGGTCAGTTTCTTTTTATTTTGGATTTTTTTTGTGTTGATGTTTCAATTTCTAATACAGACCTGACTGCTCTTTGCCTGTGACTTTGACATTTTGTAAAATATCTGCTCAATTACTGAAAAAGATGATGTAAAACACTAGTATTAATCTTCAGGAGTTCTTTGTTGTGTTTGTTCATTTTTTTTCCCAGATTAGCTTCTTGCTGGTTTTAGAAGTTTCCATTTCCATTTTTATCTTACAATATGACCTCTATTGTTGTTTCAACCTTGTGTCTTCAGTTTCAGAGCTTACATTATAAATTTTGTGCTGGGGAACATACCTTGCATCTTACAAGATTATCTCAGAAGAGTGGATGGAGGACATATATATTAAAAAGATAACACTGAAGATACTTTAATCATTTGTAGACAAATGGGCTATCTTCACCTTAGATTATTGTAAATATATGACAGGAATTAATAAAGTTGTCAAAATCTTCAGCATTGAGTTAAATCTATGGAATGATGCAAAATATACAAATACATAATTCCATGAAATGGTAGGCAAAACTTTTTATTTTAAATCCTGACCTTCAAGTTAATAAGACTTCAATGCTTTATCAGAACAGATGTTAAAAGGGAAAGGTCATGATCTTCATATATATGTAATTAGTAAGAGACTCTAGAATGGATTTAAAATGGATTATGTTAATTATGATCTTAGAGACAGCAGTCAAAAACCTTCCAGATAAACTAACAGTGTTCTGATAAGCTGATCCATATAATTTAAGGAGAAAGCTTTTATATGATTTTGATGCTATTACAGTTTTATTCCCTGAAAGTCTCACCATGTGGCACTCTTGGTTATTTACGATTTAAAAAACACCCCCCCCAAACCACACACACGTAAAGTCCCCAGACTCCTTATCTGCAACATTCCCGTTGCCTTAAGTACGTTTTCTGTAAACCAAGTGTAAAATAAGTGTAAAAAAAATAAAATAAAGCTCCTAATTTTGAAACCACTTTATGTACAGTCTCTTATATGGAATAAAAGAGAAGATTTTTCTCATCCTCCAACTGCGCTGAATTGCTAATTTAGAAATGTTTTGATTGAGAAAATTCAAAACAATGTATATATTTCAGAGTGAAACAAGAAGTTATGACTGAAGTATGAATAATTTGATTTTTATCTCTTTGTAGATACTATTCTGCTTTAAAAACAATGGAACAGCTAGAAAACCTGTATCTTCCTAGAGTCAGCCAATACCGGTTTTGCCAGATAATGATAGAAAATCTTCCAAAACTGCGTGAAGAAATAAAAGAAATATCCATGTCAGATCTCAAGGATTTCTTGGAGAGTATTCGAAAGCATTCTGACAGAATTGGGGAAACTGCCATGAAGCAGGTAAGCTGACCTAACACGATGACTTCTATCCTGTTACCTACTGAAAATCTCAGTGTCAGTAGTCTCAGGTTAGCCCTAAAGATTTGCCTAAGGTTTACAGTTGTCACATAGACCTTTGAGTGAAGATGGAGAGCTGTGAAATGCTTGCTAACATCTTGGGTAATTTCTTCTCCTGTACATAAAGTTGTCAATGCTAGTCATCCCTGGCTAACACAGGAAGCAGCGCTGTGATGCGTCATTAGCATCAAACTTACTTTCCAAATTTGAATCTGTGTCCTGTATAAGAAGTATTTTGCTCTCTGGTAAAGGACAGAGAAATGCTGCATATCTCAAGTTGCAAAAAATTGTGAAATACTTTGAACAGTCAACTGCTAGACAGTCTAATTCAGCAGCTACTACAACTAAAGAAAGAGCAGCCTATCTGGCCAGCCAGCAGGGGTGAGTAAGGCTAAAACAAGTGTTGAGATAACTGCCTTGTTCTTGCTTAAGTACAACTAATACAGAGGACTGAGATGAGAGCCAGGAGGAGACTAGGACAGCTGGTGCCCTTCCCTGTTCATCACAAAATAATGTGCTTCAAAGCACTGGTACTGGGCAAACTTTAAAGGAGTTAATGCTTTTAAAATTCATTTCAAGAGTAAGTACATTTTTCGCATGATTTTTTGTTAGGTACAATTCAAGCTGGGTTGCCATTTTGTCATCTAAGGTTCTTGTAAAATGCAGCATTGATTATTATAAATGAAACTTAATTGCAAGGTTATACTGTACTACCTTGTTGAATTTTTTTCAGTAGTAAGCATTTGGCTTTTGCAGTTGACTGCTCACTAAGACTTGACTGAAGATGGCAAACAAATAGCTTGGAAGCCTGTGATAACTATACTTCATTTAAATATTGATTCTCTGTTTGCAGTTTATGATCAGGAAAATTGCAGATTACTTTTTTTTGCCTACCTTTTAAATTGCATTCTGGAGATTAAGGAAAAAAAATTATGCAGAAATTAGCTCTTGAACTCATTTATTATCCCAGGTCGATTAAAGACATCATTGGTGTAGGCTGAGAACATGCATCTTGCAGTTCTACAGACCTGTGTTCAATATCACCACCTGTTTTTCATGTTATAGCATATACTCATTGGTGATGAAATTTGCATTATACCCCTTTTTATTGTTACTACTTCGAAAACAGGCACAGCAGCAGAAAACCTTTAGCACTGCTGTTCAAAAGCAAAATAATGTGTGCTATGGTCGGAACATGCATTTAGGCAGAAACAGAATTTTGGAATCGAAGAATGAAATTACATTGAAACGAACATTTGAAGAAGATGATGAACATGAAGAAGAGGTAACTTTATACTGAATCAGTATGTCTTATTTAAAGATATGCAGTATACTGTCTGTAGATAGTCAATGTTAGTTTGGGAGAACCAGAGAACGCCTTCAAGCCACAGCAGTCCAAATCAGCATATTAGGGGAAAAAAATACTGCCAGAGTACTACTTGTATTAGTTCTAGTGTTACCATAATGTCTGGGGACATTAGATTTAATAGAACTTGTAATTATTCTGGAAATCATTTGCAGTTTACATAATATGTTACCTACCCACTGTAAATGGTACGTGGCCCCCCTGGAATATTCTGTTGTTTCTAAAGCCATCATTTCTGTGTTGAGGACATCAGCTTGTGTTAGATCTCTTTCAGCTATCAAATATTCAGTATTGATAAATTGAATAGAAGAATGAATATTTATACCTTTAAATCTGATGTTCAGAAAACACAGTGAAAGGAGCCTGGTCTTGTAACACACAAAATCTAGTACTGAAGTACAGGGAGAGAAGAGAGTTTAGCAATTAATTTACTCCTTTGTGACAGAACCCATACATTTTTTGGGTCTTATTAAGTGGGCAAGTTCTTTTGGTAATGTATTACATTTTGCAGGTTATATGTTTCTTATGGTCTATATACTTTTCCTTTTCCTTTTCTTCTTCAGGTTTTAACTGCCCAAGATCTTGTAGACTTTTCTCCAGTTTATAGGTGTTTGCACATCTACTCAGTTTTGGTATGTATTAACATGACCTCAAAAAGGTATTTTACTTTTTGAAGAGGAAAAGTAATTTTTCAATTTTTTCATATTCTTAATAGTTCCCAAGCAAGTAAGCAAGCACTTTGCCTCTAGTAGTGGTAGTTCTGGATAAATCAGCTAAGATGAGTAGAGTGTGGATACTCAGGGCACAACTGCGAGTTTTATTTTATATGCATAATAAAGAACACACAGCAAGACATTAATTACGTATGTGTTCTTAAGAATATATGTCAAATAAGCTTATCTGCCTCTTTAGTGGCATTGGCACTTATGCTGTTCTCCTAAGTGTTCATGTTGCACAAATGTTTGTGGGGATATGATTGATATTACAAAACATAGGAGTAATCAGTCTGAATCTTGTGGAAATGAGAACAGTAAAGCAAAATAGCAAGAAAAACTGAAGGTTGTGACAGTCTGCACAGGCAGATTAGATTGGATTCAGTGGCAGAGACACAATAGCCCATTATAGCTGCTGTAAGAGATACAATGCACAGGCTAGCGAGGACAAACACTTTTTTGAGGAAAGTTGGTAGCAACTTGTTATTTTCTCACCCTATGTCTCAGCTAATTTTGAAATCAAATTACTTGCAGAATAAGTTCAGTCATTCAAGCTCAGTTATCTACTTTTTATGGCATCTTGCAGCTGTGTAATGTGGAAGCTTTCAAGATATTTAATTATCTTGAAATAATGTTTAAACCTATGTCTCAGCTAATTTTGAAATCAAATTACTTGCAGAATAAGTTCAGTCATTCAAGCTCAGTTATCTACTTTTTATGGCATCTTGCAGCTGTGTAATGTGGAAGCTTTCAAGATATTTAATTATCTTGAAATAATGTTTAAGTGTTACTTTACTGTTACTTTATTTTTTTTTTATTAAAAAAGAAGGCATCTACACAAAAGCATCAGTAATTACATCAGTGAAAAGAATAGGAGGGACAAGAAGATAGGCTGCCAAAACTAGTAAAAAAGAGTGGTCTATTTCTTTTACAGAGGAAATACGTGTGAAATAACATGTAAAAGAAATATGCAGTTACATGAACCAGTTGACAATATCTGCTTATTGTTTGTTTAGTGTAATAAAAGAACAGGAAATAAAATTGATAGATAATATTTAAAAGTGATACATGATAAAATTTTTCACTTTGACAAGGATCCTGACGTTGGATCCTCAAAGCAAGGATGTGCTCTTTGTGTTTGCACAGGAAGTTCGCTGGCTTCCAAGTCTACTGCAGACAGAAAAGAAAAAAAAAAAAGAGTGCTCTCTGATATCAAAAGCCCTTAGCCCCTTAGAAGACGGGTTGTTGATGTCTTCATAATAGGGCTTCTGTCTTTCCTGCCAACATAATCTAATTAATAAGCCATGGTGGCCTTATCAAGAGTTGTGCGTTAACCACTTCTTGGAGTCCTTCTTGTTGCCCTCCTGTTGTGAACCATCTCTTTTGGAGTCCAAAGAGCTCCACAGCAGCAAGGGAGGGAAGTGGCTATTACTTTGCTATATCAAGGACTTAACTCACAGAAAATGGCACCTTCTTAGTGAATTCTCTTCCACAAAACAGTAGAAAATATTCTATTTTTCACATGGGACCAAAGTTTTCCACTCTGCTTCTTTATACTGAAGAAGGAAGCAGGATTTTATGTACGTCCGAATACTAAATAGTTTGTGATTGCGACCTGGTGATTGCAAGGTACATGTGTACCAAACATAGACTGTTTTTATTTATATTTCTTTAGAAACTTCTGGGCAATACAGACAAAGAGGTGGGGGCTTTTTTAAGCCCATGTATTATGTGAGATGCTGTGCCTGCATTGCTGATCTTGACTGCATAGGAGCATGCTCTATAAATAATGAGATATTTTACATCTCAATTTTTGGTGTGGGTTTGACAACAGCTACTCTTTTTCACTAGAGAAGCTTGTGTCAGGATTGAGTAGAGATTTAGCAGTGGAAATAGAACTCAGAAATGCCTTTGTGCATCTGAAAATGTTTGAGCTGGAGGTGAGTTGTCAAGTATGCCTGATCAGTACAAATTACACCACACTGTAAAGTTCTGCTGAAACAGAAAGTGTTCCATTAAATTTGCATCTTGGTTTCAAGTGTTTTGGTATTTTTTAAGTCAAATCTTTTTTACTTTTGGATTTTGTTAGGTTAGTAGTATTTCTTAATATTCATTATGAACTTAAAACTTGAAATTTAAACTTTCTGTGTTATAACTTACAGTTAACTTATTGTTTTATCAGTAAGTAATGTGGACTTATTAATATACAATTTCCGTAATGACTTGATTTGAAGAATTTTGGAAGTCTAAGTACTGGATTTGTAATTGCCTTGGCCTAATAATAAACTCATTAAATAATACCAAATCTTAAAAATGCTAAGCTGTTTTATTCTGCTTGCATACAAATTACATTGTGTTCAGAGGTAGATGAGTCAATGTAGCATGATTTCAAGTCGCCAGATGGTTTCTACTGAATGGTCGTCTTAATGAGATGGGTAGGATGTCACTTGAATTCCTCATGATACAGTCATTAGACACAGAGAGCATTGTGTTTTTGAGGACCGTGATAGGAGAAAAATCCAAATCCAGAGTCATTATACTTACCAATTTCAAAGAGAATAAGCAAATATTAAATAAATCTTGTGTTTGTTTTTTTTCTGAGGCAAAGCTAAAGCAGTCATTGTTCAGATGTATTATGTATTCACAGACACATTTTTGTAACTTCACTTTACAATGCAGATGGTTTTTTTAATAACCTAGAGAAACATTTTAGAAGACTATGAGTTTCATTTATAGAGTGATTTTGCTTTGTTTATAAACATTTATATACTTGGAAAGTTGTAGTTTAAAAGCATAAATATTGCTTTAAATGCATAATATTGTTTGACAAAATGTAGGTACATAAGAAAAACTTTTATTTACCATACAGTCTGTAGGCTACTTTAAAAAAATAAATAAATTTGCATATTTCATGCATGTTTTTACTGCTTCTATCTTGCTTTAGGGTGATGGAGAAATATTTGAAAATTATTACAGAAAACAAAGAAGGAAACAAGCAAGATTAGTTCTGCAGCCACAGTCAAGCATGGTAACCAGTCTTTCTGTTTTTGTACTGGCTTGGGATGTACCTAATGCCTGGAGGTATTTTAATTCTTAAACTTGTTTTCTTTTTCACTGAAAGCATGAAACTGTAGAAGGCTATAGAAGATACTTCAGTCAAATTGTAGGGTAAGTCTTCTAAACAGAGAATTATTTCATTTTTACTATATTGATTCTTAATTCACAGTCTGTTCTCACGCTTTCCAGAAACTTTCCTTTGCAAAATTCAGTTTCTGGACAAACGATGCTGGTAGGTGGTTATTGCTGGAAGAGCATCCAGATCTAACCAGTACAGTTCCCCACAAGGACCCTTCAGCTGCCTGGGCTCCAGCTGGCATGAAACAAACTTTGTATTTGGACTTCATGCTGGGCAAAGCAGAACGCCAAAACTAGCAAAAATGTCACTGCTCAAGTGGGGAAGGGTAGGAATTTCTCTAATATGAGAAAACAACTTAATAATTTAAGCATTATTTTGTTTTAGTTTCTTTGTTGTAGAAGACCACATTTTACATGTAACCCAAGGACTGGTAACTAGAACGTACACTGATGAACTCTGGAACATGGCCCTTTCCAAGATCATTGCTGTTCTTAGAACACATTCAGTAAGTGAGAAATCTTATCAGTATTGCAGTTTAAATCCTCTTACTTTAGAGCTCTGTATATTTAAAGCTGGGATAGTAGCAAAGTGAAAAATTACACCTCCCTAATGTTTTCTTTTCCTTGTGATTAAAAATTGCTCAGATTTGGGAGGGAGCCTGCCAAGCTTTTGTTTTTCCCAACAGAATCAGGCTGTGATCCACAGCCATGGGCTATTTGCATAATCCTCTGCTGATTTACAACTCACTGGGTCTTCCAAACCTTCTCTTAGTCCAGCAGTTTAGAATATGCAGAGTTAATCTTCTGTTATTATTGCAATCTTTCCTCATTAGTCTCAACTGACCTCTTCATTAGATCAGATTGAATAGTTCGGCACTGAAAGCACCACCAGGAAATAGTTCCTAATTATCATTCCAAATGCTGTGTTTCCAAAATAAACTCCACCAGCAAAACCCTTGGAGCTATCTCTTCAATGCTATAGTAGTAATATGTTTATGTTGAAGTAAAGGGATTAGAAAAATCTTCACAGATGTTAGATTGTAATTCTGTATCAGCTGAGTATTTCAGTACGTTCAAAGTGTATCTCCTTAAGTTATATTTCTACCTTAGCTCCAGTGATGCTGAATATCTGCCTGCTGTTTCTTACTCCTCTGTGAAAACCAATGGAATACCATTGTTCATGCAGACTGACCGATAGTAAATTGCTTCAGTTTACTGCTGGTTTAACTTTTACTGTTGGAAAAAATAGTTTTATGTTTCTCTTTTTAATGTTTGCTAGAATCTGTTCCTTTATGCAATGTTGTTGTTATTTTTGTTACAACTGAGCTTTAATTTGAGGAGTGTTTTACATTTCATGTATACTGAGGAAAAAAGAGGAGGAAGTTCAGGTTGCAATTATAGTTTTATCATAGGACTTTTAATAACCAGTACATTATATGGTCTCATACATTTGAATTAATTTCAGAGGATTGGAACAAATTGAGATATAGTCAGCATTTTTTTTTAAGCTAAAGACTTTGCAAGTTAATTGCCTTTGCATGGATTTATACACATATGTAAGAATATGGTGAATTAAGGAGTAAAAGCAATTAATCTCCAAAGAACTCTTCGATGTCTTGTTGTGTGTAGTTCATCACTATTCTCAAAATGCAAAACTCCCATCAAAACCAATTCTATCACAGTCTACTCCTAACATCATCCTAGTACAGACTAATGTTTAGATAAGTGTGTTGTCTTATGAGGTATTGTAAACCAAACTCTTACTTTATAGACTATGCTAAGAGCTGAAATTAAAGAGAGGTGAAACAGGTATATATAGTCTCTAACCAATCCTATATTCTCATAGTGCTGTGAATTATTTTAATATAAATATTGTATTACTTCATCCAGTATTGCAGATAGTGAGGCTGAAGTGAAAGACTTGGTTGTATGACTCCATACCTCTGAGCATAAAATTTCAGTAATTTAGTAAATAACTTAATGTCTTGCCTTTTTACCATCAAATTTGAACTTATCTAGGAAGTATTTTACAGTGTTTTCCCCATACAGCTGGGAAACTCTGAGGTGGTACAGTTAGCTCTAGACCCAGGCTTAGTGTTCAAAAGAATGTCCTGTGGAAACTTCTCTGATGTTGATTTAACAAAGCATTTTGATGTGTGCTTATGTTCCACTGAAATAAATGCAATTTGCTGAGTTTGAATCTCAGTATAATGTGCTGATATTTATTGAATCTCATATTTTGGGTCACTTTTCTGAGCTTTTATAGCACACTAGTTCATATAAAAAATTAACAAATACTTTTATGTAGTTAGACTAAGTGAAGACAAGTGAGTCAAAGTTGTTTTTTTACTAAGGCAGTCAGTCAGATAAAGGGTTATAGGCTGGAGACTTTAATCTTCTGTACTAATATTATTTGCAAATATATGTCTCATATTTTAAATCCTTTTGACACAACCAGAACTTCTCACTTTCAGTCATATTGCAGTGATCCTGACCTTGTTCTGGAACTGAAGAATCTCATTGTAGTATTTGCTGATACTTTGCAGGTATGTATTATATTAGTAGTTGAACTGAAATTCCTAGAGTTGATTTTTTCCTTTAGTGAGTAATTGCAATGCTTTGGATTTCCCTAATGTCATATATATGAATCAAGAACAAAATTACACAACAGTATTTTTAAAAATAGGTATTTGTTGCCTTGGTTTCTCTTTTTCAGTGTTACCAACTTAATGTATGCATTCTAGGCTTTCTGGCTACTGTCCAGTTATTCATGCCTATGCAAAATTAATGTTAGCCTTGTAATTTTTGTCCTTTTTTTGTCTTTTGTAAATACTTTTCTTTTTTCATACCTCTAGGGTTATGGTTTTCCTGTGAATCGACTATTTGATCTTTTATTTGAGATTAGAGACCAGTACAATGAAACACTTCTTAAAAAGTGGTCTGGATTGTTCAGGTTAGTATTTAAAAATAATTGTATTTGTATTACATCGATTGGGTTTTTTTCTTACTTAATGTTTTGGGCTTTTTTTGATAGAGTTGTATTTCTGGAAGAATTTATTAACTCAGTATTTTATATGAATTGCAGATTGGGTAGGACTAAGGCATTAATCACATGTAACTAATATTCAGGAGAAGAGCCCTTGAGGATTGCTTCTGTGGTTAGTGGAGGGAAGGAGGTCTCCAGAGGGACATTGTAGCAGAAACAGCCAGGAGAGAAACACTTGTTTTTCTTCATTAGGAAACTGATCACTCTGGGCTATCTTAATGTTTACAGTTAGCTGATATGTAGCCCTGACAGACTACTGACATTGCCAATACATACATTTTTTCAATGCAGGTTGGTTTCCACCTCTTCCTTGTAATCATTGAGTAAACTGTAAACCCAGGAATAGGGCAGCTTGGAACTGTATTCAGGCACCTGTTTGCAGATGGAGTGTGATACATAAATGTGTTGGTGTTGTTTACCATTTTTAAAGTTACATTATATTTTGGAAAACCTTAAAATTAAATTGACTAGTTAAATGTAGTGTCAGAGGTTCTCATGCTCTCTAGACTCCTAGTATAAGCAAGGGATTAGTAGAGAAGTCCAGAGGGTACTTAAAGTTGTGGCTATGTGCCTAGTTGAAGTTACCTGAGTCATTTCCATTGACTCTGTGTAGCTGTGGTACCAAAGTGAGATGTGCTAAGTATCTGCTTTAGTGTAGGCAAAGTGCAGGCTACCACAATTAACAAGTAGCTCATCATGGTTTGCCGTGGAGTAGTTGATCTAAAAGTTCCTTTGCTGTATTATGCCTTAAGGTCATATATATCAAAGTGCTTTCAGCTATTTTTGCTCTGTGATTAGACAGGGTATAAAGAATTGGCTTATACAAGATACTTTTCAGATTAATCTAAAAACAGTTTGCGTGTCTGAAATGATAATGATTGCAGCTGATAACTTTTTGAAGCTGCACACCTAAGTGTGATAGTGAAATTCATATTAATTTACTTGCTTTAACACTGGAAAACATTATAAGTAAATTACATGTTCTAATTTTTTTTCACTTTACTAACAAATTCACCAGGGATATTTTTGAAGCGGACAACTACAGCCCTATTCCTGTAGCCAATGAGGAGGAATACAAAATAGTTATAAGCAAATTTCCTTTTCAAGATTCAGAATTCGATAAGGTAAGGCAAAGTTTTGTTATTAAAGTTTGCCAAAATCCAATTAAGGACAGATGATAAATTAATTATTTTTTATAAATAAAAAGTAAGTAAAAATTGAAAAGATAAGTAGATTAAGAGGCCAAGTCACCTTCTTTGTGTCTAATTATCCAGTCATAAATAAATAAGAAAATTAAAGCATTAGTAATTTCCTCTGGTGTATGAGTGGATAATGAAACCCATTGTTTTGTAAACAAATTAATAATACACTTTAATTTATACGGTCTTTATGTAATTATAATACAATCTTTCTTTAATTAGTTAAATTTTGTTGCAACTCATTTAATATAGTAATTCACAGTGTATTGTATGCTGTAGCTTTGCAAAAATACATGTAAAACATCCATCTGTTAGACTGCAGCTTTTGTATTTCATTTTTAAAATTAATTATTTGTGTTTGAGCATGTCCGGCAAATAAACACAAAGGGACATATTTTGCTAATAAATTGCAGAGATTTTGAACTTGCACTAGATAATTTTATCCACTAGCCTCTCTCACTCTCTGCCTGTTGTATCAGTGTGTGTATGCGGTTGTCACTTGTGTAGACGTGTAGTTGTAATCATCATATGTATATAGCTTTAGCTCATAAATCAACAGAAGGGAAATGTATCCTCTGTACCCAGCAATTTTCAGTTTGGTTTATGACACAGAGAGAAATTTCTGATCACAGTGAGCAGCATGTTTTGTAGATATTTATGGGCAGAATCTCACTGATGCTTAGTTTTTGGGCTGGTGAGCTTGACAGTGCAGCTGGGAATCAGGCTGGATTCAGGCTGTTTCCAGCTCTGTTATTGACCAGCTGCATGGTGCTGCTAAGTCACATCACATCTCTCTGTCCCTGTTATTCATCTGTAAAAATGGAGATAACATTTTTTACATCTCTTAGAAAAGATATTTGAAACCTGTATGTAAAGCAGAGCAACACAATTAGAAAGAAGGCAGTCTGAGGCTTATTTCTTGTGTCCTAGCAACTTTTAAAGAAGTGTAGTTGACTTCAACCAAATCTAGAAAAGGGGCAGAAATCGCAAAGGTGTTTGAGTTCTTAAAAGTTTTGTCAACTAGGCAGTGGGGTAGAGGAGAAGGAATCCTAAGGTGTCCTCGTGGAAAGACAGAATGCAGTGGTACCTTATGTGTCACTACATAGCAGGGAATACACATGGAGGGGAAGCGTAAATGCTCCAACATCACTTCTGTTGGTTGCTGTTTATAATCTCATCCACTACACCTCTGTGTTGTTGCCTCAGGCACTGGGAGGTCCTGTTGGGTGGGTTAATTTAATCTACATTTTGATGTTTAAAAAAAACCCAAAATTAAAGATACACCCTAAAAATAGATGTAGAAGTTCAAGCTAGTTGCTGGAGAAGCCTGTGTAGTTGATAGAGAGATTTTGTTGAAGTAAAGGGATTAGAAAAATCTTCACAGATGTTAGATTGTAATTCTGTATCAGCTGAGTATTTCAGTACGTTCAAAGTGTATCTCCTTAAGTTATATTTCTACCTTAGCTCCAGTGATGCTGAATATCTGCCTGCTGTTTCTTACTCCTCTGTGAAAACCAATGGAATACCATTGTTCATGCAGACTGACCGATAGTAAATTGCTTCAGTTTACTGCTGGTTTAACTTTTACTGTTGGAAAAAATAGTTTTATGTTTCTCTTTTTAATGTTTGCTAGAATCTGTTCCTTTATGCAATGTTGTTGTTATTTTTGTTACAACTGAGCTTTAATTTGAGGAGTGTTTTACATTTCATGTATACTGAGGAAAAAAGAGGAGGAAGTTCAGGTTGCAATTATAGTTTTATCATAGGACTTTTAATAACCAGTACATTATATGGTCTCATACATTTGAATTAATTTCAGAGGATTGGAACAAATTGAGATATAGTCAGCATTTTTTTTTAAGCTAAAGACTTTGCAAGTTAATTGCCTTTGCATGGATTTATACACATATGTAAGAATATGGTGAATTAAGGAGTAAAAGCAATTAATCTCCAAAGAACTCTTCGATGTCTTGTTGTGTGTAGTTCATCACTATTCTCAAAATGCAAAACTCCCATCAAAACCAATTCTATCACAGTCTACTCCTAACATCATCCTAGTACAGACTAATGTTTAGATAAGTGTGTTGTCTTATGAGGTATTGTAAACCAAACCCTTACTTTATAGAGTATGCTAAGAGCTGAAATTAAAGAGAGGTGAAACAGGTATATATAGTCTCTAACCAATCCTATATTCTCATAGTGCTGTGAATTATTTTAATATAAATATTGTATTACTTCATCCAGTATTGCAGATAGTGAGGCTGAAGTGAAAGACTTGGTTGTATGACTCCATACCTCTGAGCATAAAATTTCAGTAATTTAGTAAATAACTTAATGTCTTGCCTTTTTACCATCAAATTTGAACTTATCTAGGAAGTATTTTACAGTGTTTTCCCCATACAGCTGGGAAACTCTGAGGTGGTACAGTTAGCTCTAGACCCAGGCTTAGTGTTCAAAAGAATGTCCTGTGGAAACTTCTCTGATGTTGATTTAACAAAGCATTTTGATGTGTGCTTATGTTCCACTGAAATAAATGCAATTTGCTGAGTTTGAATCTCAGTATAATGTGCTGATATTTATTGAATCTCATATTTTGGGTCACTTTTCTGAGCTTTTATAGCACACTAGTTCATATAAAAAATTAACAAATACTTTTATGTAGTTAGACTAAGTGAAGACAAGTGAGTCAAAGTTGTTTTTTTACTAAGGCAGTCAGTCAGATAAAGGGTTATAGGCTGGAGACTTTAATCTTCTGTACTAATATTATTTGCAAATATATGTCTCATATTTTAAATCCTTTTGACACAACCAGAACTTCTCACTTTCAGTCATATTGCAGTGATCCTGACCTTGTTCTGGAACTGAAGAATCTCATTGTAGTATTTGCTGATACTTTGCAGGTATGTATTATATTAGTAGTTGAACTGAAATTCCTAGAGTTGATTTTTTCCTTTAGTGAGTAATTGCAATGCTTTGGATTTCCCTAATGTCATATATATGAATCAAGAACAAAATTACACAACAGTATTTTTAAAAATAGGTATTTGTTGCCTTGGTTTCTCTTTTTCAGTGTTACCAACTTAATGTATGCATTCTAGGCTTTCTGGCTACTGTCCAGTTATTCATGCCTATGCAAAATTAATGTTAGCCTTGTAATTTTTGTCCTTTTTTTGTCTTTTGTAAATACTTTTCTTTTTTCATACCTCTAGGGTTATGGTTTTCCTGTGAATCGACTATTTGATCTTTTATTTGAGATTAGAGACCAGTACAATGAAACACTTCTTAAAAAGTGGTCTGGATTGTTCAGGTTAGTATTTAAAAATAATTGTATTTGTATTACATCGATTGGGTTTTTTTCTTACTTAATGTTTTGGGCTTTTTTTGATAGAGTTGTATTTCTGGAAGAATTTATTAACTCAGTATTTTATATGAATTGCAGATTGGGTAGGACTAAGGCATTAATCACATGTAACTAATATTCAGGAGAAGAGCCCTTGAGGATTGCTTCTGTGGTTAGTGGAGGGAAGGAGGTCTCCAGAGGGACATTGTAGCAGAAACAGCCAGGAGAGAAACACTTGTTTTTCTTCATTAGGAAACTGATCACTCTGGGCTATCTTAATGTTTACAGTTAGCTGATATGTAGCCCTGACAGACTACTGACATTGCCAATACATACATTTTTTCAATGCAGGTTGGTTTCCACCTCTTCCTTGTAATCATTGAGTAAACTGTAAACCCAGGAATAGGGCAGCTTGGAACTGTATTCAGGCACCTGTTTGCAGATGGAGTGTGATACATAAATGTGTTGGTGTTGTTTACCATTTTTAAAGTTACATTATATTTTGGAAAACCTTAAAATTAAATTGACTAGTTAAATGTAGTGTCAGAGGTTCTCATGCTCTCTAGACTCCTAGTATAAGCAAGGGATTAGTAGAGAAGTCCAGAGGGTACTTAAAGTTGTGGCTATGTGCCTAGTTGAAGTTACCTGAGTCATTTCCATTGACTCTGTGTAGCTGTGGTACCAAAGTGAGATGTGCTAAGTATCTGCTTTAGTGTAGGCAAAGTGCAGGCTACCACAATTAACAAGTAGCTCATCATGGTTTGCCGTGGAGTAGTTGATCTAAAAGTTCCTTTGCTGTATTATGCCTTAAGTCATATATATCAAAGTGCTTTCAGCTATTTTTGCTCTGTGATTAGACAGGGTATAAAGAATTGGCTTATACAAGATACTTTTCAGATTAATCTAAAAACAGTTTGCGTGTCTGAAATGATAATGATTGCAGCTGATAACTTTTTGAAGCTGCACACCTAAGTGTGATAGTGAAATTCATATTAATTTACTTGCTTTAACACTGGAAAACATTATAAGTAAATTACATGTTCTAATTTTTTTTCACTTTACTAACAAATTCACCAGGGATATTTTTGAAGCGGACAACTACAGCCCTATTCCTGTAGCCAATGAGGAGGAATACAAAATAGTTATAAGCAAATTTCCTTTTCAAGATTCAGAATTCGATAAGGTAAGGCAAAGTTTTGTTATTAAAGTTTGCCAAAATCCAATTAAGGACAGATGATAAATTAATTATTTTTTATAAATAAAAAGTAAGTAAAAATTGAAAAGATAAGTAGATTAAGAGGCCAAGTCACCTTCTTTGTGTCTAATTATCCAGTCATAAATAAATAAGAAAATTAAAGCATTAGTAATTTCCTCTGGTGTATGAGTGGATAATGAAACCCATTGTTTTGTAAACAAATTAATAATACACTTTAATTTATACGGTCTTTATGTAATTATAATACAATCTTTCTTTAATTAGTTAAATTTTGTTGCAACTCATTTAATATAGTAATTCACAGTGTATTGTATGCTGTAGCTTTGCAAAAATACATGTAAAACATCCATCTGTTAGACTGCAGCTTTTGTATTTCATTTTTAAAATTAATTATTTGTGTTTGAGCATGTCCGGCAAATAAACACAAAGGGACATATTTTGCTAATAAATTGCAGAGATTTTGAACTTGCACTAGATAATTTTATCCACTAGCCTCTCTCACTCTCTGCCTGTTGTATCAGCGTGTGTATGCGGTTGTCACTTGTGTAGACGTGTAGTTGTAATCATCATATGTATATAGCTTTAGCTCATAAATCAACAGAAGGGAAATGTATCCTCTGTACCCAGCAATTTTCAGTTTGGTTTATGACACAGAGAGAAATTTCTGATCACAGTGAGCAGCATGTTTTGTAGATATTTATGGGCAGAATCTCACTGATGCTTAGTTTTTGGGCTGGTGAGCTTGACAGTGCAGCTGGGAATCAGGCTGGATTCAGGCTGTTTCCAGCTCTGTTATTGACCAGCTGCATGGTGCTGCTAAGTCACATCACATCTCTCTGTCCCTGTTAATTCATCTGTAAAATGGAGATAACATTTTTTACATCTCTTAGAAAAGATATTTGAAACCTGTATGTAAAGCAGAGCAACACAATTAGAAAGAAGGCAGTCTGAGGCTTATTTCTTGTGTCCTAGCAACTTTTAAAGAAGTGTAGTTGACTTCAACCAAATCTAGAAAAGGGGCAGAAATCGCAAAGGTGTTTGAGTTCTTAAAAGTTTTGTCAACTAGGCAGTGGGGTAGAGGAGAAGGAATCCTAAGGTGTCCTCGTGGAAAGACAGAATGCAGTGGTACCTTATGTGTCACTACATAGCAGGGAATACACATGGAGGGGAAGCATAAATGCTCCAACATCACTTCTGTTGGTTGCTGTTTATAATCTCATCCACTACACCTCTGTGTTGTTGCCTCAGGCACTGGGAGGTCCTGTTGGGTGGGTTAATTTAATCTACATTTTGATGTTTAAAAAAACCCCAAAATTAAAGATACACCCTAAAAATAGATGTAGAAGTTCAAGCTAGTTGCTGGAGAAGCCTGTGTAGTTGATAGAGAGATTTAGCTCCATTTGTTGTGTCTCTGATGCCTTTTACAGAATTAAGGAGAATTTCACCTTTGAAAATGACTGGTTTTCTCAATTTAGTATACAAAAAGATGAATGTGAGTGAGTGTCTCATTTTAAACTGTAGGTTAGGATGCATCACCTTTTCCTTTTACATGTAAATTTATCATAGGAGTTGCTTGCAGCACAATAGGCAGAATATACCAGAAGCTACTAGATTATCTGTATCTGTTTTTCATTTGCTGCCTACTCTAATAATCAACATAGAAAATGTTGCCCTCCTGTGTTAGCCAGGTACTGTAGAGAATAAAGAATTGCTTCTCTTAAATTGTTGAATATATAAAGGTTGAAAATCGAGCCCTTCAGACAGAATATTTGATGATCCAAAGTAGTTGTATGTAATAGCACTTGTTTCATATGTGAAAATTAATTGCTTAAATCAGATGAACACATACTTGAAGTAAGGTTTCCTATTGCTGTTGAATGACATGAAAGTCTGGCACTTACAACACACTTTTGTCACACCACATAATCTTTAATAGAAAAGTATCATTAGGAGAATGTCAAGGTAATCTATTTTGTCTTGGTTTTTTAATGTAAAGATGTTGAGCTGCTGTTGATTCATGCTTTTTTTGGGAGGATAGGGGAAATGGGATTCTCCAGTTGTTAGTACCAGTTGTTTATTCTTTTTCTCATTCAATAGTCATAGAGTAAACAGAAAGTAAATTGCTTTGCAGACTTAAAAACCTATGTATTCAATGTAGTAATATATGTTTGGTATGTCTAGATTTAATTAAATTTATTTATTTTTGTACTCCTAAATACAATGTCAGCTTTAAAATTGAAATAAGAATCATGATTGTAGTTGTACAGACTCCTGGTGTTTTCCATATGTTAGCCCAAATTGTTGAGAAGAATTCAAACTGCTTTGGCTCTATGAATCATCGAGAGGAAGTAAATATATGATAGTAAATGTACATGCCTAAACATTCTGAAAAGGCTTGGAAAAATTCCAGATGTATTGACTTTCTCAACCCCTTTTTTTTTTTTTTTTTTTTTTTCCCCTCTGCTTTCTTTGGCAATAAACTGTTTGCATTTTTTATTCTTGCATCCGACTTGCATCTGTCTTGTTTATGCAGATTCAAAGTTATATGAGACCTGTGTTTTAATGTGCATTTGCAAATTGCTTTCTATGAATGGATGTTAAATGACATAAATTCTCCAAGCTTTGTCCTAAATAAGTTCTATATTCCTTATAAGCTATTAAACTACATGTAGAAGTCAGCCCAACACATACCTCTGCTTGGACTTGATGAAAACCAGAAAAGATAGATTAAAAAATTCATAGTGTTAAGTGGCTTTCTAATTGTTGCATTTAATACCAAGCTCTCCTTAGAATCAGTTTCGAGTGTAAGATGGTATTATCTTTTATATTCACAGCAATCCTTTCCAAAGAAGCTTCCAATGTCTCAGTCAGTGCCTCAGATTTATATCCAGGTTAAGGAATTCATTTATGCAAGCCTTAAGTTCTCAGAGTCACTTCACCGCAGGTGAGCTAAAATGTATCAGTAATGTGACTATAAAGTATCCTGTAAATTCCAGGTGATCAAAATATTTATATTACATTTAAAATATGTTTTCTTGCCAGCTGTGCTTGTTTCATAATTTACATACATAATTCTTTATATTTAGTCTCTGATTCCCAATGTTATAGCATATTTTTCATATGTGTATATATATTTTGTATACAAGATGTCCATGACTATATGGGTGAGAGTAGCTTGTCACAGTAAGCAGTCTAAAACACTGCTGGGGTTTTAAAACAATATGGAGTGGTTTGAATAATCTAGAGATTTTATTTATTTAACAAAGCATGTAAGATTTGAAGAGTATACTTTGATACTGAGCAATTCAGAAAGAATTGTGTATCATCCCTCATTACTTCCAATGGTCTTTCCTGTCTCAGTGCTTTCAGTTTCCTTAGCAATAATTTACCCTGCAATAAAACGTGCTGTCTTTAAGCTCTTTCACTTTTCCATCTGTTTCTGATGGAAATTATCACAGTTCTCCCATTTCCTTCCGTCTTGTGGCTTCAAAAGCTTAGTTTTAATTACATAACATAACATTCATAGATCTGAAATCTGGAAGGTATTTGTGGCAGTCACCCACTCCTCCACTGTTGAATATGTAAATCACTCGCTTTCACACATTTTTAATTGATACTGTTTATAATTTACACGTACTAATGAGCACATGTTGACCTCCTTAGTAACTCATTAAAACCCACAAATTACTCTTTCGAAACTACTGTGTCAATAAACATGTCCAAACTCTAAAAATAACAGGTTTTTCTTCAGTGTTGAAATTCAGTTAATGGATAAATTGGTAAATGAAAGAGATGTTCTGTGTTGTGTGTTAGATCACAGAGGACTTGTAGCAACCACAAATTAAATGCATGTAGTGAATTCTTAATGTGAAAAGTTCCCTTTGCAGGGAAAAAATTAAAAATACTAAATATTGCTGTCAAAAGATTTTAGTGTACAGTATAGTTATAAAAATGAACTTTTTCTTTTTCCAGCTCAACAGAAATAGATGATATGCTCAGAAAATCTACAAATTTGCTGCTTACAAGAACTCTAAGTAGTTGTTTACAGAACCTAATTAAAAAACCTCATATAGGTTTAACAGAGGTAAGTTTTAGAACACCTACTCAAAACTGTGTTTTTTTAGGACAATGAATGCTGGAATTAATCTTGTAAACGTGAATGTACTAAGAATTATTCTTGTAAATGTATTAAGATAGGTTTAATAAAAGCAAGCAATGTTTGCTTTAAAAGAGAAACTTTAAAGAGGTAAAAGACCAAGTATAAAAAAAGCACCGATACCTGTTACTTAAATAATACAATACAGAGCTGAGTGCAGTTGGAACTATATTTTCTCAGGGATGACTTTTAAGAGAGAGATGACAATGAAAAAGTTCTGGCTCCTGTATGATAGAGTTTGGAAAGAAATAAGCCGAAGACTGACTTCTTTGGTTGCATACAGAGCACAGTTCAGATGTTCTGCTCCTGTTTAGCGTTTAGTAGCACATTGTTGAATTTCTTTTTCTTCCTATGTAAAAAACAAAAAGAGAAAAAGAAAGTGGTGGAAAATCTCTTTCATGTGTACTGTGTAAAGTTTCAGAGTGAGCATTCCACATCATTAAATCTAAAGTCTGAATTCATTCTAACACATTAAACTTTTTCTATAGTAATTGCCATTAAAATTTTAGTAGGTTTGTGCATGTTAGATTATTTTTTTTTGAGACTCTTGGTTTAAATTTTTTTATTGGACCAAGTAAGACTGAGACAGTGAATCAGTCTGAACATTCACTGCAGGAACATGCAGTGTCAGGAGAGAGCAGGTACCTACTGAAACGTGCTGAAAAGGACTTAGACTGTTGCTGTTCGAGCACTATCACCTAATATTGAATGTTATTTTTAACGAAGAAGATGAGGAAAGAGCTCTATAAATCATACATATACCATGTTACTAAGACAGGCCACACAGTTTTTCTAAGATGTAGTTTTCTATGTTCTTGAAATTTGTTCAGTATTTTCAAGGGTATTAAAATAAATTCACTAGTCTTTTTTTGGGTGTTTCATTGTCAAGTCAATATGCTTTATAAGAGAAATGTTAGAAAGAGAAATCTTATTTTTATTAAGCATTACATTAGTGTACACTTAAACAATGTGCAGTGAGAATTAAGATATAATATACTGATATTTCGGTTACTATGCACTGTTCACATTGTTTATATATGAACTGAATGCAAATGCAGGTCCTGCTTATAAAACATCTATATCACATACCAACAGATTATTATAATTGGTGGGGGGAGGAAGGCATAACAAGCAGGTTTTTTTGATAGCAGTAATAATTTTTTTATGGTGCATATTAATTATTTGGTTTTGGCAATATATTTTCCTTTATTTTATCATTTTAATTCTAAAGTACCTATTGGATTTTTTTAACTGTGTAGGTGTCTGCATTCTTCACTTTTAAACTGGCACCTTTTTTGTAAACAGTAACTTTACTCCTTAGTGGTATTTGAAAGCAGACAAAAAAAATTAACAATAAGTAGATGAGTAGTAAGTAACTAACTAAGTTAGTTGCATTATTGTTAAATGAATTAATGATTTACAAAACCGAATGAAAATGGGTGATGCAAAAAGGATTTTTACAATAATTTTTTGCCTCTTATAGCTTGTTCAAATCATCATAAACACAACACACCTGGAACAAGCCTGTAAATACCTTGAGGATTTTATATCTAACATCACTAATATTTCACAAGTGACTGTTCACACTGCAAGACTTTATGGACTTTCTACATTTAAGGTATGGTATATGTCATACGTTATATCACTATGTCTGAAAAGTTACATTAAAATAATTATAAATTAAGGCATTTTAAAGCAAAAAGGGGTGAAGGCAAAGCTGCATGCTTTCTGTTTTTTTACTCCAAAGCAATTCTGAACTGTTAAGAATTCAATTACAACATATAAGTAGATAAACAGGTTTTTTATGTTACCAGTAGGATCTGAAATATGTCAGTAGGTGAGAAGCTTCAATATTCTCTTTCTGATGCATCTTTTATTAAGTTATAAAATGACACCAGATGGTTGTGTGCATTGAAGAACCAACTTTTGAGATTCATATACATAAAACATGGCAGAAATTATTTCATCAACCAAATCTGGCCAATTTTTTATTGTTTAGATTAGAAGCAAATTTCTGTGTTTGGGGGGTGATTTGGGTTTTTCTTTCTAAGGAAAGCATTCTCACAAAAGAATAATCTTGTATAGGTTACCTAGTGCCATTAATTTAGCATGTGCATTGCCTTCTTAGTCACTTGGGGCTTTTATACAGAAATTTTTGAAAGAGAAACAAAAAAACCCAACCCAGAACCTAATCAGGGATTTAAAAGCTGGAACTTGAACTTTAGGTATTTGGGGTTTTTCAGTGTACACTGAAACAAAGGAGGGTGATTTGTTGTATTTATGGGATAAAGAGGACTAATCCTATTGAGAGTAGGTCTGTTTTCTGTACTTCATTTTTTCTCTTGATGCAGTATGCAGCCTATCCTATTATAATATCCCCTCTGGCACAGATGTTAAAAGGTAGGTGAGGTGGAATAAGACATCATCGTTGGCAAGATGCTTCATATTTCCAGCTGCTTGCCAACAATTTCCCCATTAACTGTCATTTGTTTTACTAAGGATTTAAAGAATGAGGGAAGACAGAAAGCTTCTGGCCCAGCAACTGCAGTTAGGTTATGATTGCCCTACCAGTAGTTTTACTAACTTTGCCCTGTTCTTAAGATCCAGGCTGCCTAGTTTGCTTGTTATGTACCAATAGTCCAAGTGTGCCTTTGATTTTGCACATCTATTCATGTAAGGTCAATCAACAATCTTCAATAATCAATCAAACATTCAAACAAAACATTTAATGCAGCCAGTCTTTGTCTCCATTAGGAATTAAGATGTTCTTTATCCTTAAATTTTGTTTAATAAAAGCAGTTGAAAGTTCATACTATGTTTTGTACTGATTGCTCATGATGTAAGCTATGTTTAACTATTGTATAAGCTAAGTTCTATGGGAGGGAATCACAGAATATTATATGTGTTTAGTGAGGTTAGTATCTATGCACTGTAGAAAGATACAGAATGAACACTGACAAACACATAAGCATTTTTTTATGGTTTCTTTCCTCTCTCATTCCCTGGAGAACTTGTTAGCACAGTGTTCCCCACTTACAGTAGAAAATTCTTTTCTCGTTAATCCCTTTTTGCCCCCTCTCTTTTAATGAAAAGCTGCTTGCAGTTCCCCAGCTGGACCCTCACAGAGTTTGGTATGTTCTACTGATGTTAATTTCATCTCCTGGTGGCAAATCGTGTCATCTCCATTCTTTCTGAGTGGCCAAACAGCTCCTCTTATTAGCAGCATTGATCACATTTACATTCCATGAGATGATCGGATAAGTATGTTTGCACTGTATTTTTTAACAGAAGTCCCTAGGTGTATTTCTTGGCTACAATTTTAGAGGGCTGTTTTTCTAATTTTATTTTTGTAGATCTTCTTTTAAGATGATCTTCAAACTTCCCAAGCATTGTTGCACTTGTGTGGAAATTAAAAGAAAAACAAAACAAACCAAAACTTGTTTCAGTTTATCATATTAAAAAATTGTGTAGCTTTCAGTATTTATAGCCACATTAAACTGTGTAATGGCTGTTTGAGAATCAGAAACACAGCATCAAATCCTGTGCAGGGCTTCAGGACATTCTCTGAGAGAAAAGCAATTTAACAAAATAACATTATTTGTCCATTTTTATAATGGGGGAAAATCTGTTGAACTTTCAAAAGGTTTTGATGCAGTTTTGTCACCATGTTAAAAGAAGAGATGGAGTTAATTTGCCTGGCTCTAGGAATTTTCCCACATCTGAATAGTGCTAACTCACTCTTGGCTCATGCATAGGATTTGCAATGCTGCTTCTCAGAAGTAACTTTTGGGTTTGAAATTTGATTTCTCGTCTGTTCTGGAAACAGAAGCAACAATCCTTACTTAAATTGCTGGCAGCACACTGCTCCAGTTGTAACCAGATAGCCAAAGCAACATAAAAGGTAGCCAAAAACAGATTTCCAGAAGCAAGAAATGGAGGACTACTCTTGTCATTGGCAATAAATCATCTTAATTGGGAAAGATGATACAACCACTCTATAAATTACTTAATTTTCAAACAAAAAAGCCCATAAACAAAACACCCAAGCAATCACACTAAACCTAAGCAGATATATTTGCAAGTTCTTTTATTATAGGTTGTTCAAACTGAGGTTTCATTGTTAATTAGATACTTCAAAAATACACTTGATCTTAATTGAGGCTTTTATAGTCACAGCCATCTACACAATTTGTAAGGCTGAAATGTAATAAAGATTATTGTTGTGAAGAGAGTAAAGCAATTGCTTTGTTTCCACATTCAACTAACTTTCATTTGGCTGTGAGAAATTATTTTACTCTGTAGGCATATTCTGTTATAAACACTCTTACAGTATACACGAAGGGAATGTTTTGAAACCGACAGCCTCAGATTTACTGCAAGGCAGAAATTGAAATTCTGATTTAAATAAAATATTTTTGAATCTAAGAAAAACACAATACTTCTGTTTCGTTGATGAACGTAATTTTATCTGCATTCTAATAATTTTTTTAAATTATAACAAGTGCACACGATTTATTTGCAGGATGCAAGGCATGCTGCAGAAGGAGAAATATACACAAAACTTAACCAAAAAATAGATGAATTTATTCAGATTGCTGACTATGATTGGACAATGTCTGAATCGGATGGAAGAGCCAGTGGATATTTAATGGACCTTATTAACTTTTTAAGAAGCACATTTCAAGTTTTTACGCATTTACCTGTAAGTCTTCAAAATTAAGTTTCATTTCAATCTACTGGAACATTGTTTTGTTTTAAAATACTAAAATTTTGAAGATAGATGTGATTTTTTTAATTTGTGTACATAATGGCAGATGTTTTTTGTTTTTTTTTCAATATAGATATACTTTCATATGTGTTTCAGTATGATGATGAAGCTTATCGATGGTAATACTTAGAAAATACTTCCAAATCCATTAGTAATATTGTTAGTAATTTAAAAATAGTGTAAGCTCATACAGTTTTCTAGAGCATCAGATGCCATTTTTAACTAACCATATTGGTTCTGTGTACAAGCAATGTACAAGCAAATCCTGCATGTGTGCATAAGATTATGAAGGTCTTGGATTCTCTAGGTTTATTTTAGCTAGATAGCTTTGGTCATAAAAAATAGTTTTATTCTAATGAACTGAGCTTCACTGCAATGAATCCTTGTTCATATTCAAATATATCCTGTTATTTTGTCCTGGAAGAATTCTGTTAGCCTGTTTTATGTACTAAGTGTTACATTCTGTTGTCCGATTTCCTCTTTAAGACAAAAAAAGATTATTCGTTTGATTTATCATCATAATAGTTTCTAGGATAATGTGTCTGTAGTAACTTGAGTAAGTCTTTCAAGTTACATCTGCTTTTCATTGGCTTATCCTTGGTTGCTACTGTCACACTAATGTCTGCGTGCTTTTACCTATATGCAATCATAGAATCATAGAATGGTTTGGCTTGAAACAGACCTTAAAGATCATCTGCTTCCAACCCCCTGCCATGGGCAGGGACGCCTACACCTCCCACTGAAACAGGTTGCTCCAAGCTCCATCCAGCCTGGCCTTGAACGCTTCTGGGAATAGGGCATCCATGACTTGGCTGGGCAACCTATGCCACTGCTTAGAATGTTTTGAGGCTCAGACCTGAAGAAAAAGATAATTTCTTTATGTGCACAGCACAGTGGGCTTATTTGTTCTTCCACATCACGTATGAAGAAGCTGTGATTCTTCAGCCTCTTTTTTTTTTTTTTTTATTATTTTTTTTAATGGCTAAACACATAATCCACTCAAAATGTGTCATTAATATTGATGTGAATGTGACATGTGAGGCATGTGCTTCCATGCCATATCAGTTTTGTGGTTTTTGATAATGAACAGCAAGTTAGTTAAATTACTTGTGACTTAATGCACAGGCTGAACAAATGGAGCTGTTTGTCAACCAACGCATACAGCAGTTAAGAGCTGTGCAACTTCTTGAGTAGGATGTACAGAAATCTGTCATGAGTGTACGTTGAGATCTAGCTGTTCAGAAATGAGCCACAGACAGAACAAAGCCATTTGTTAAGAGAGATGGAAAGAAGCAGCTGTGGCATTAGGACTTGGAAAGTGTGAAAGAAACAAATACATGTCGGGGGGTCCAAATCAACCTTTGGAGAAAGCTAGTTCTTATGAAGAGGTTATTCTGTAATTTCAAACTGATCAGGTAACAGGATGTAGAACTGTATGGACAACTAGTTGGGTCTGGCAAGATGGTTCTTGTAATTTTTTACTTATCTTGTGTGTCACTTCCTATTCTGGCCTGGACAATTGTAGAAACATAGTTCTATGAATGATGTTGTGCATGAGCTGCAGAGGTTATAGGAAAATGTGTATATGGTTTCATTATGGTGATTTTGGTTAGATTTTAATAGTAATTTTTTTTAATTAAGAAAACATTTATAGTAAAAGCATTTTAAAAGATAAGTCCAGAACTAGATTCTGTAAGTCTTTAAAACAATAAATGCTTTAGAGCACTAAACTAAGCTATTTCTCGTATGCCATAGTTAAGATTTGGAATAGTTTTAGTATTAATTTTCATTAATGGATTATTCCATTAATGTCACAGTGTAATTTCCATAATAATTTTTGTATGGCTGACAGAAACGTTCCACTGCTCAAAAGGTTTCTCAGAACCTTTTCTGTAATGAGAAATCAAAGAGCAAAAGTCTTTGCCACTGGCCCTAATTTTAGTAAGGAAAAGAGCAGGACAAATAGAGGAATCTCTTCCTACCTTGGCATATTCAGTTATGTTAGAGAGCATTGTGCAAGGGCCAGGGGCACTAGTTGGCCACATTAGTTCTCCGTTGTCTCATTCAGGGGTCACTGACTTAGTCTTTGATAGAGTTTGAAACTCTGGTCTCTCTGTAGAAGTGTTATGATCTGTTCTTTAACATGTTTTTGTTGCGGTCATTGGGTTCCTGTTGTTAGTCTTGTTTTATTTTTTCTGTTTGTGTAAGCTGTGTAAATGCACAGGGATGTGTCTACTTTTGTGCTTCCACGTGGGGCTATACTGAAGTATTTCTGTACCAGTGTAGACATAACTTGTAAAAATAGATCTTATGTTTCATATCTGTTTTATGCATTTTGTATTACTTTTACTGGAACATTACAGATCTAAATAGGGTAAACCATGATCTCAGTTTTACTGAACCTGCTTACTTAATAGCACAACTAAGTTTGGGTCTGATATCTCCACTGAACCAGTGGAAATGTCTTGCATCTTGAAGTCTTTTTTTTTTCCCTCTTAAGTCTTACATCTTAGTTTTCTCCTCTGTGTTTGTGTACTGTACTTAAGCAGTTTTGAGTAGAAAATAGCTTTATTCCACCCTTCAGTTATATTATGATTAGATTTATGTTAAAAATTATTAATGGGTCATGTTACATTTATATGTCCTAAGCCATTCTAAGTATGGCTTGAATGAAGTATGTTAATGACGTACAGGTACTCTCTGTAAGCCAAGATGGTAAACATGGCATTTATTTTTTAAGCTAACTGTATTGGAGTATATTATCTGTTATAATGAAAACTTTTTTAAAAGACTATTGATATACAGATGCTTCCTCATTGGGTGTTTGCTACATTGATATTTTGGCATACAAATCCTTATTACAGAAAAACATTTCAGTACCGAATTAGTATTATTTAAATTATAACTTTGTTATGCCTCAACAAAGTACTATATATGTTCACAGGTTTTAAAAGAAAATTAAGGAATTGTGTAGCTGTAGTTGTTCTTTTTCAAAGCTTTTTCTTACCTTTTTTGCTACCAATTTTTTATTCCTTTTTTTTCCTTTTTTTTTTTTTTTTTTTGGATGTTGACAGTACATCTTAATTTTTTTTTGTTTTGATTGCCTTACTGGTTTCCTTCTCAGAATAACAACAATGACCATGCAGCTATGTCGGTAAGTAGATGCAAGATGAAGAAAACGCATGTGAACTGAAAAACTATGAACTGCCTGCAGGCTTATTGCTTCCATTTTTAATCATTTAATAAAATGACTCTTCTGTTTTGCTGATTATTTGCTGGGTACCTTGTGTGGTTGCATGCAGAAATCAGGTTAAGGGCTAACACTGGGCAGTGGGATAGCAGAAGCCCTAAAAACCTTGCAGAAGGTTGGTGGGATGTGCCTTCCATCCCAAATGAGATAATTTAGAGAAGACTAGAAGGCCTTTTGGAAGAGAGGTCAGATATCAAAATGCAGCTATGAGACATGCATACAGAATAAGGGTCAAGTGACAGAATAAAGAAACAGTGAAAGTTCCATCATTTCTCTGCTACTTCTATTTGACATCAAGTGAATGTATACGCTCTTTTTTTTATTATTTCTTTTTTTTAAGAAGGTGGTGGGTTGCATTTAAGACATCTTCCAATCCCTGATTATTTTCAGGTCATAGTTTTTTGCATATGGTCTTCTTTTGATTTGACATAAGCATTTCCATGATAGTGAAAGTGTTGAAATTAGTATTCTGTTAAGTGGCTTCTGAACCCTGAATTTCTGGACTTTTACTAATTTTCTCCAATAACTCTAATGTGGTTGAATCTGTGTCATTCACTATTTAAGTGAACAAATGTGTGAGGCACTTAGAGTGCACAGTGTGGGAATAACCCCATTAATTGCTACAGTCTGGAAAGCAATTGGCTGAATAATAGCACTGTGGATCTCAAGAAAGGATCTAGCAGTGGGCTACCAAGTTGTTAGGGGCCTAGAGCACGTGAATTACAAATTGAAGTTTGGGGAGGTGAATTAGCCTGTTGAAGAGAAGGCTGGGGAGAAACCTGGTGGCAGCCTACAGCCTCTTGAAGGACAGATACAAACATGATGGAGCTGAACTCTCTGCTCTTGGTTGGACTGACAAATTCACGTGTGGCTGTGGTCCAAGGCAGAAGCTTGGGACATGAAGCTCTGATGTTAGGGAAAAGTTTGCATGAATAGAGTAGTGTAGTGTTGGAAGAGGTTACCCAGAGAGGCTGTGGGATTCCCATCTCTGGTTTGTTTGAAGGCTCAGCCAGAAAAAAGGGCAACGAGTCTGAACTATTTTTTTATTATTTTTTTCAGTAGTCCTGCTCCAGGGAGTGGGCTGGACTCAGTGCCGATGGTGATTCATTCCAATTACCATTTCTATTATTTGAATACTAAGTGTCATGCTGAACTATCAAGCTACTAAGTTAATTTGAAATTACAGAGGGGTGAACCTATGTGTTTTTAATCTAAGTGTTATTCTAGGTATGTTTTCCGTTAGTTAGTATTGAACAACTCTTTGGAAAAAAAAAAAAAGGCAATTGAAAAGTAACAGCTACAAATTACTTTCAAGTAGTTGTTTTTTAATATTTTCAGTATAATTTGGGGTAGAGACTAAAAGTAATACTGAGTCTTAAAAATTCTATTAGTGTTTGTTAATATAGTTGTTTTTTGTAGGTAGTTCAAAAGTTGGATTGTAGTCCCACTGTTAAATAATACCATGAGTTAGATAAAATCTGCATGTTTAATTTCTTTGCATTTTCAGAATTTTTTCATTGTCAATTCATTTTGATAAATTAATTCTTCAGCTTAACTTCGTAGATTTAACAGATACGTTTTGTTATTTTCTTTTATGCTGAGGATGGCATTTTGTGTTATTTTATTGTTTGTGTGATTGGCAGCAAAAGCCTAATTTCACAGATTGCAGTGAGGGTGAAGGGGTGGTGGTTTTCTGGAACTATATTGAAAAACTGTCAATCAACAGCCTCCACAGGCTACTTAGAAAATGGGTTTATCTTACTGATTTATCCAAATGCTGCTTCATGCTGTCTTTGATTGGCACAGCTTGGCAGGGAGGATGGATGAATCTGTCACTGGCTGGTTAATTGTGTTGCTGGTCTCAGCCTGACATCAGGTCTTTGACTCCTAAGTAGCTCAATACAAAACAAATTAGCAGATTGTAGTCATATTTCTCATTCTATATGCTTTGACTTTGTTGAATGCAGTCCATAAATCATATTGACTGACACCATAGTGAATGATGAAAGCTGCTTTTGAGGCAGCTAGCATGGGTCTTAGAAAGCAGTACTGCGAAGGTGCCATGGAAGGATGCATATGGCTGACCCTTTGGGAATTTCCTAGGAGCCAAATGTCTCTTTACTGCAATTGTTCTTGGGAGAAAAGCTTTGGGGTCCTATAAAAAAGGATTTAATAAGTCAGCAGATTCTCTTTACAAGCTCCTTTGAAATACAAGAAGTTTGTCTAAGGGTTTTCTCTTTTTACAAACTTGTATTTCAGCAAAATGTGAAGGCTGAGTGAAAAACCAGTTGCCTTTAACACTGTTAGCAGGTGTTTTTGCTTATAGAATAGGGTCCTTGTTTTGTAAACTCTCCATTGGTTGAGTGCAAGAATAGGTTTTGTGGACAGCAGCAATTAGCATCGCAGAGCAGAGATAATAGCGGTGTCTCCAAATGTGAGGCAAATGGAGCGAATGTGAGAAGCCTGCTGAATCTCTGCATGGTATTAAACATAGTTATTTAATTGCTACATACAGTAACCAGGCCATCCCCCCATTAAAAAATAATAATAGTCATTAAAAAAATCCAAACTGACAAATAATAAACATTAGGAATGTTTTCAAGCTAACTGAGATTTGTTTAATTCTGGAAAAGAAACGTGTTATTGTTCTGTTCATTAATCCTTAAATTTCCTCTTCAAAATGCATTATGAAAAAAATGTCAACGAATTTATTGATTGGTGGATGGTGGAAATTTGTAGAGAGAGTTTTAACTAGATCTCCTTCTTCAAACACAAATTTGAATTCATTTTCTGAATGTTGTATACCAAATGTATTTTGAACTGGGAAGTGCTGAATTTTTAAGAGGATAACAGTAAAGTTCACATTTCTCTCACTTAAAATTCAGCATTTTGATTGATACACATAGCTTCATTTTTTTCTAGATTTAAGAAAATCGAGTGATTTATTGAGTAAGTATAAACGGTACAGTAAAATTCTGTTATTTGTTGATATGTCATGTGAACAATAAGCCTGTAGTTCAAGTTACATAGTTGGAAATAGTTTAAATGTTAGGATGCTTCTATTTTATGAAAGTTTAAAATAAGCATTAAGTATACATGTATTGATACTTACTTAAAGTCCAAGTGGCTTTTACCATGTCATTTCTGTATTGTAACCATTACCTTGTGCTCCAGTACTATTAATATTTGCCAGATTTTAACAACTTGCTACAGGTGTTTGTGAGAAATATAAAATTCTGTCTTTTATTTAAAATAATGGAGGAATATACATTGTTTGCATATAAAATAAATTGGATGTTAAAATTTTTCCTGACAACATATTAATCTGGTATAGCTTTTATTACACGACAGTGGCAGCATAAATAGGACGTGGAGCTGATTTGATGGAGCAGTACATTAAACAGAGATGCACTTATTGTTCCATTAAATCAAAATAACATTTCCATTAAGTGTTCCAAACTACACTGTAATTAAATGAACTGTGGCCCATTGATTCCCCTTCTCACCTCCTTTTTTTCTTCTTTTCTCTCCCCCTTTTTTTTTTTCCTCTTTTTTTCCCCA
The DNA here is from genome assembly GCF_000747805.2 of Chaetura pelagica. Classification (NCBI taxonomy): domain Eukaryota; kingdom Metazoa; phylum Chordata; class Aves; order Apodiformes; family Apodidae; genus Chaetura; species Chaetura pelagica. The sequence continues at coordinate 1,344,638 of NW_009953651.1, read as the reverse complement.
TTCATATTGATATTATTCTGCTTGGGGAATAGAGCTGCATGTCTCCCAGTGTAATTAACATTGGGTTTGGGAGACTTAAGCATGCTGTTCTTGCATTGTTTCTTACATTCCTTGTTGTCAGTTCATTTATTTTGGTCAAAAATGTTATTTGCTTTTCTGAGTTTTTCAATTAAGAAACTGACATTTAATTTTAGATATAAAGCTCCTAACAGTTCAAGGTGTCTGAATACTGAAGAGGCATTAGCAAAAGCCATGTAATGTTTCAGTGTGACATGTGAGAAGAGGGAATGCTTTCCATTGTATTGTCTACATTTTAATGACATTTTAAAGAATTAATTTTTAAAGTACAAAATATTTAGGGCCGTGTTTGCTTTCTGTTATATGTGTATGTGAAAATTCAATTCTATGAGTAAGTTGTCTTATTAAGGACGAGATCTGCCTCTTCAGATACAGGAGCAGAACTTTCCAGTTTTTTTGGAAGAGCAAACTGCTGTCTGTCCTTACCATTTTTCATTGCTTACTTGTGTTTCTGTGAGTCAATGGTGAACTGATCAACCTGACCGCAGAAAACTGACTGCTGTAGAGAACAGGTGACACCACTTTACTGATGGATATAAGTACAACTGTAGTGGTGTGTGCTCCAGTAGGTGTATTATGGAATTATTATTTCTTTCTTGTGAGTGTGTTAATAATTACCTTTGATTCAATATATATTCTAATACAGATGTCAGTTGAAAAGCATATTTTAAGTGCCATGTTAAACTACAGAGATTCATATAATAGCATTTGAAAGCCAGAATTGCTCTGCTCTAAAAGATTGCAGTGCTATGAATAGAATGGTGCCATTTCATCAAGTGTCTGGTCTTAATGGGTTTTCTTTGTTCTAAGGCAGAATTTCCATATCTTTCTTTTTTTTCTGTACTACATTTTTAATAATTTGTCAAATTAATATCTCATTTTATGCTTCGTGTTTTGGTCTCGTTTGGAAAATTATTTGTCTCAATGGCATGCATATAGTAAGGAGGAATGTTACTAACTAGGCTGTGGTTGGAAAATTATTTCTGTTTTGTACAGCAGAGGGCTACATTTCGTTTTCTAAGTATTTGATTATGGTCAGCACTGACTTATTAAGTACCTGAAAAGATGATGGAGAAGCGTGACTATTTTCAATAATTTAGCAACAAGCTTTGAGGCGGAATTCAAGCAATTAAAGTGCCAATCATTAGCACAAGCTGTTATGCTAAGTGCCCCAACTGAAGGCATTGGTTTTGGTTTACACAAAGTCTGGGGATTTTAACTATTGTTAAAAATATGCAGCATGTTGATTTCCATTACATTCTTGCTTTCATTCTTTTTGGGTAAAAAGAATTAAATAAAATTGCAAAGCTGTTCATATGCTTCATTAACTTATATTGTTATTATTTTGGAAATGTCCTTGTATTTGTGAAGACCATTGGATTTTTGGAAGAAATATCAATAATTGATTTAGCATATGTTTAATTTAGTTCTCCAATTGATTTAATAGAAACAAAGCTAGTGAGTCAGAGAAATAACAGCAAGTGTGATCTTTCTCCTAATCTAAGTCCTGCATCTTTTAAGATTTTAGATGTGTATTAAAATCAAATCAGATAAGCATTTATTTAGTGACATATCATTTGTTTCTATCTTAAAACCTATTGCTCTTTCTACTAGGGAAAAGTTGCCCAGACAGCTTGCATGTCAGCCTGCCAGCATCTTTCAACATCCCTAATGCAGATGCTACTGGACACTGAATTAAAACAAATAAGCATGGGAGCAATTCAGCAGTTTAATTTAGATGTGATACAATGTGAATGTAAGTAGATGTTCCAGTATTCCTATTTATATATCTGTCTTAACATTATCAAAAAAATGTTTCCTTTAAGCCATATAGTGATATTTTTTCCATAATCTACTAACTCTTTGTCTTTTAAACAAAGAAGTTATTACAGTACAGCTTCTTGTATAAGTACTTAGGAGTAAGTATGTTAACATGTCTGGGAAATAATTTTATGAAACTTTATTTTTTTTATGTCAAGGATCCAATTGAAAGATACACCTGTTGTTATCCCAGTTGAATGATAACTGCAATAACCATTAAAAAGACTATAGTCTAGTACCAAATTGTGCAAAACTACATAAATATAATACTCTTATAGTTGATGACAAAAAAAGGTAAAATATTTGTGAAATTTCAATTTTCCCACTTCAGTTAATTTATTATGATGCAAATTTTAAATATACTGTTACATGGGGTTTCCTCCCTCCTAGAATTATTGTTACCATAGTCACTGTGCAGAATAGTAGCAATCATTTAGTAAACATAAGATGTGGTTTTAGTCTCACTGTTCAAAATATGGCATCAGAATTATTTTACAAAACTGGTTCAATCCAGAACTGAAGGCAGGATTAATTTCCTCATGTTTTGCTGAGGGTGAGCTGTTAATCAGTATGAGGGAAGTTAGTTCCATAACATGGCTAGATTATGAATAGGTTTTAGGTCTGGTTTTAGACTTGATGACTGAGATGCAGTAAAAAAAGGCACACTAGTTTTTTTTCAATGTGTATTTTTTTATTTTATGCTCTGTTTTTTTCAGAATATCTTTCCTCTTATGTCTTTGAAACACATCTCAATGATTTTGCTGAATGCTGTAAAATGAGGTCGTTCTGAAAGTCATATCCTGAGGCTTTTGGTTTTCACATGGGAAAAAACTTGAATACTCAATTAGCAGCCACCTATGGGAAACAGAAAATTTGATTTCAGGCAGTGTTGTTAGCATCACAAAGGGTTCTTGTGAGAGCCCAGGAACAGAGTTAAGAGGCATTTTTTGACATTTTAACCATACACTTGTCTTACCTTCCACGTTGTTACATTCCAGCTAAAGTCTGTAACAGGTAGAGCAAGTAGGCATCTTTCTGACAGTCCTTTATTATCCAGCCTTAAGGCCTTTCATTGCGTGGAATGAACTGACGAGATTACCAGGGTTCAACTGAAAAGGTGTTTGTGATCATGACATTAAGGTTTGTCTCATGATTGCACAAGTTGGCCAAACAGATGATGATTTCATTCTTTTACTTTTAAAAAGCTTGATGTTGAAAATTTAATAGTGTTCTTTTTAGGTGAGTAGGAGTATGTGGATGTGCGTTTGTGTAGTTTTGTGGGTGTAAAAAACATCCCAGTTGTAAACACAGAGATTCCATAGTATTAATAATACTGTCACCATGATCATTAATCTAGACAAGCTGAATTGCTGCACCCACTATATGGTCGTCTGCCTTCTGAACAAACAGTGTAACATGAAAGAAAACTTGTCCACTACCATATTACTGTTCCTAGTATTTAAAATGTGAACAACACAGTACTTCACTACTTGGGGACTTGGGGATTTCTAGCAGTAGAGGAGATAAAGTGCGTGCCTTGCAGGTGACTTTCACTGCATGAACAGGTATGTTCACAGCAAAGTAAGAGCTTGTTTCCAGACTTTTTTCTTCTCAGCTTTTGCCCAGTTGTATATCATCCTCATTTCTACTACCACTCTTTCTACCATCTTTGATTGCTACAGAATGGAAGCTTCCATCAGTGAAGAGATCATAGTAGAGTTTTGTTTAGTCTAACATTATAACATTTCATTATTTTAAGATTAAATATAACCTTAATATAGCATGTTTTATGTATGTAGCTGTTCACACTGGGCATATGTCATGAACAAGACATGGGAAATATTGGGCCAAAATGAGAAAGTTTCAGCTAGTAACCAGAAATACTGAGAAATACATTCTTTCCACCATTGCGTAACTTCTAGTGTGGGCTGTACAGATGCAAATAGAATAAACTTGAATTTTTCATTTGTGCAAAACTTCTCAAGTGCGTTAGGAAAAAAAAATAATTTGCACAGAAACCATTTGAGTAGTTTGCATATAATTGTAGAAGCTTGTCAGAATAGTATGCTGCAAAAAATGACACCTTACAATTTGTGGAATAAGGGATTGACACAAGATTTTGCTCAGACTGCTTTGCTGTTGTGGTTTCATTCATAAGGTCTGTCGCAAGCACATTCCAGGTCTCACTGTGATGCCTGTGATTTATGTTCTTGCTCATCACCCTCCCCCAGCTTTATTCTTTGACACTTTGGGATTAATGGGTATGACAGTGACATTTGAATGAGTGCTTAGAGTGTGCGAATAACTCACAACTACTGAGTAGTTTTCTACTGTATTGCATACATGGGTTTGACATTTTATTTAGACACAGTGCAGCATGGTCATATGCTTTTTGAACTGAAGGTTATGTGAGATGTAAAAATTCATGAATATCTGAAGATGCATTTTTAAAATGTCTTGGCAATATTCTAGAAATTTATTCTGATCTTTAACATTGCATTTTTATTATTTTCTAATATGAACCGGAGGAGATCTAAATAACAGCAGGAAAATGTGAGTGCTTGTCAGATTTTTCTTTTGCATTTAAAAACAATCAACAGTGCAACCAGCAACCCAACAATCTGTTCATGAGCAGCAATCTGTTAAAGTCAGTGAGTGTTGAGGTTCTTAATCACAGCAAATAGGTGGAACAATAAGTGGACTTCTAAAAAAGGAAGGTGGAAGGGAAGGAGGTGATCTTGTGGTGAACTCTGGAATTTCATTATCCTGCACTGCATTTCTATGCAAAGTACCTAACTTTAAAAAGCAGAGCAGAAAGTCTGGAAGTATCTGCTATTTTTGCTTTAGAATAGTAATAGTATGAGGTGGTCTTCTCTGATGATTTATTTATATGTTTTAAAGTTATGGCCTTCTTGCTCTGCTTCTAGTAAGTTTTTTTGTTTTCCTTCTAAATTTTCCAAAAGCTTCAGTTTTACTTCAGTTTGTTATATTCTAACTGAAGTATTTATCCATTCTCCCTACATATTTTATAACTTAGAGCAGTGTTTTACCTCTGTATTTCACACTATTCTTTCTCAATGGTGATCTTTCACTAGGGTGATTTGGATTCTGACAACAAGATTCAGTACTAGGTCACATTTAATATAATCCAAGAAAGAATTTTTTTGCTTGAACATTGCATTTTAGTGCCTGAGGAGGGAAACTGGTTGGAGAGGCATTTTGCCTTTTCTTGAAGATGAAATTCAAATTTGGATTGCTGTATCTCACTCTGAGAAGCAAGATGTATATAATAGAATGTGAGATTTTCAGGTACACCATCCAGATCTAGACACCTTACATCAGCATTTCATTAAGGAATTAGAACTATCAAAAATTCTGATTGTTGGAAGAGTTACCAATAATTTTTTTGTGCTTTAACTAGCTGAATTCTGAGACAGGTTTAATAGGCAGAAGGTGTGGTTGGGTAGGCATTCTTCTTCAACTGAGCATGAATCTGTGCCAGGATTAAAAGGTTTTGGGTCCTGCCTATAAACGAGCATGGGTTAGTGGAGAATTAGCACAAAGGAGAATGCAGTATACCTTCCTAGCCAGCTCTGGGTTGAGCTTCTTGCCAGTCCCTCCTTATTCACCCACTGTGGTTGAGAGCTGTGGTATCCAAGAGCAAGAGAGACCTTGGTTCAGGTGCTCTCTGTTGCACAGACAGAAGTGTTCTCCAAGTGGGCATGCCAGAAGCTGAGGAACCCAAATCCTGTTTTTCCTTGAAATGGCACAAGATTCTCTTCTGGAGGCCCCTCAGTCTACCTGCTTCCTCTCCCATCTGGGAAGTCAGGTTAACATAGCTCGCATGGGACCATCCTTCATCTGGTGGTCACATATGGCAGCATTAGGGTGTGGGGAAGCAGCAAGAGCTCGCTGATGCTGTGGGCAGGGCTGGAGGCTAATGCTGGGGGCAGGGCTGGAGGCTGCTGCCTGGCCAGCTGGCAGCCCCCTCAGTGAGGCTCCCCTCCAGGCATGTTTGAACAGCTGGAGCATCCAACAGGGCTGCAAAGTGGCTGAGGGCTGCTGAGGTAGTCACCTGATTCTCCGCCCTTCCTCAAAAAATATATTTGTAGCTTTGCTGTCCTGCCTTTGAATCAGTGCTGTGAGGCTTAAGTAAGACTGTCCTTATTTAGCTTTTTGTCCAAAGTCTGGTCTCTGATTTTTAATTTCTGCCATTGAGCAGCAAATCTGTCAGACCAACAGAGATGCACACACAGATGTTGGCTAAAAGGTGAGGTTTTGAGAAAATAAAATTAAGAGACCTGTTAATAAATCCAGAAGTGCTTAGAAATTCAGTAAAATTTACAGTTACAGATGTCTTAAATTCTGTTTCAGCAGACACAGCCTGTTTCTTAAGACATCCATTGGCACATATATACATCAATTCACATTTATCCCATATACAAAATGTAATTAAAAGATAAAGTACTCAAAAGAAAATGGACCAAAGTTATCTTTACAATATTTAAATTTACCACTCTTGTCTATGTGTTACCTCCCAGACTGTTTTTATATTATTACATACTTTTTCATCAGATACTATCCCTTGTAAATTCCCGAACTGGCTGTTCTAGGAATTACATTAAGACTGTACATATTGAAGACAAATGTTGTGCCAAAGATCCTGTTCTGTGTATGCAAAAAAGATCTAGACAGTATCAGCAAAGTGTAGAAGGTTTTAAAAAAAATCTTGTGAATACCAGATTCTCGTAATGCATACATTCAGCTTAATATAATGAAAACATTTAAGTTTCTGATTCAAACTGCCAAGCAGCTAGATATTTGCCCCTGGGTGTGACAGTTTAATGGTGATCTCTGCATTTTCACGCTCTTATATTATAAAATTCCTAAATGCTCTTACACATGCTAAAACAACCGATTAACCAACCCCTTACCTCTCCAAATCCTCTTTAAGCCTAGAATGAATGTAAGGGGTAAATATTTTAAAATATGTATATATGACAATATTTCATTACTATCTGGAAAAGGACACTCTAGGATGAAGACATTAAGAATGTTAATCCTGTTCTTATATCTTCCCAACATGCTGTGCAGTAGAAAATGTTTAATTAGCTTTGTAAAACTGTTAGCTAAACTTAAAAACTGAGGGTAGGGGAGGGAATTCTCTGGCCATGACCATAAGCAGATTATCTTTTTGCCCTTTAAACTATTGAAATTGTAATAATGAAACAAATTCTGCTGTAGTCACCTGTCAGAAATGCCCCAAATGTAAGAATAAATTAAATCATACTGGTTTATTTAATGTATTAAGATAAATTCCAAGCTATATTAGACTAATGATCTGCAGAAAAGATGCAAATACTTGCCCTGTGGCAAACAGAAGAATCCTGCTGTATAAAGGTATCTCCTAGTGTAGTGCTAATAGCTAACTGAAAATTCTGCTGCAGGCCACACTTTTCAGTTATATACACTTTTCAGTTCTGTAACCATTTCTTTTCTGTAGAGCTTCCCTCTCCCAATGCTACCATTGTGGAGTGGCTGGAGGAGCTTGGATTCTAGTGGAGGAAGCTGGTCTCATTGTACTGTGGACAAATGAAAAGATATACAGAATCGGATACAGATGGGCCTTATCTTTCAAGATAATAGGTTATCCTTCCTTGCTTTGGGGATGTAGAAAAGACCCCTTCTGATCATCCAGCTTATCTTCCTTAGTGTGCTGCCATAGCTCACAACCCATGTATCTGTTTTAACTGTATGTTATGGGGCATTACTGAGAATTCCCTCATACAGGATGGTGTTCCCATTTTAAACACCAGATTTGGCTCATCAGAAGGGCCAGCATCATGGCCCTGTCTATCCCTGAAGAAAGGGTGATCCCAGTGGCCATTAAATACTTGCGGCCTGGAGATCTTTTATTTTTCTGCAGGTTGGTGGTTTTACAGACTCTTTTCTCTTTGCTGCTTTTAAGGACTATTATTAGGCAAATTATTAAATGCTGGGTTTAGGATACGCTTTTTCTACTATTTTTTGTCTTCCCTTTATTTAAAATGCATCTTTGTAGTAGATTGGAACTCCCTGAAAACTCTCATAGAGCTGGCATTACTTACAAAGCAGGAAAACAAGCAATTTAAAATTCAGACTTGAGTATAGTAACCAGTGAGCATTTGCTGTTACCAATACTTACTTGTTTGTGACATTAGAGTACTCTCTAGGGCATTTGATTGCTGTTTTTTATTCCTTTAATTGATAAAGAATCAAGTAATATTCCAGTTTAATTCATTCTCCTATTACATGACTGTCCATAAAAATTTTTGCACTGCTGTAATACAAGTAATAAATTCTGCTGACAAAGCTGCTGCTCTGATATTATATTAATCTATTACTGAGCTCTTCTTAGATATTCTGAGGTGGTCTTTGTAGCTTCTTGTACTTCTTAAGTAAGAATCTTTATTATTTGCATTTACATTGAGTTCCACATAACCACTTTTAGACTTGTGAATATCCAAATTCATTAGACTGCTTTAAATTGAAACTATACCTTCAGAAGTAAATGACTGAAGCCATTATTTTACCATCATGTTAGTTCAGTTTTTCTGTGTGTTACTTTCACTTCATGATCCACATTTTCTAGCTAGCAATTTTAAAAGTATTTTAAAGGACTTCACATTATTTTTAAACATCACTATGAGTTCATGGGGCACTAGAGTTGAGCACTGCATTTGGAAATGTTTTGGATTCATGTGTTGTTTCCTCTACTATTGAATGACCTATGTCTAAAACTTGGAAAAAAACATGCCTTTTCCTGCCTCAGATAACACCTCTCTAAAATCATTCCACTAGTATCCACTTAGTTTTGTTAAAAACTCTAACTGTGCTCTCCTAAACTCTTTTGAAGTAAGATGTCTAAATTGAATGGGAATGTGGGGCAGTGGGAGTTTCTGCAAGTGTCTTTGTTACAAATGTGATTGGGATAAGAACAACAGAAAAGATATTTACTTATAAGTTTGAGAATTATTGATGATTTTGTAATTGAAAAAGAAAGCTGACCTTTTCATTACACTTAAGTGTTACAATTTTTTAAAAAGTGCTTGGCATAGTTTTGCCTACCAATTTTGTCAATCTGTTTTTGGGTTCAAGAAGAGCAGAAGTTCTTTAATGATAAACTGGCTAAAAGGCATGAACAGGCATTTTGGGTCTGCTCTGACATTGGCACATAGATCTTTCCACTTCTCCTCTACACATGAAACTAACTCCCACCTTTGTGTTTGTCTTTTATTGCTGTTTGGCTAGAGGTAGAGTTTTTATAGAGCGGATGCTGTAACAAAAGCAGATGTTGGAAAATATGTTGACAGCCATGGAATTGATATGATTTTGAAATTCTTCAGTAATTGTTCACCTCAGGCCAAAAAAAAGATGTTGGCTTCTGTGGGACATTACTACTGGTTTAGAATTTTAAGCAAAATACGTAATGATACTCCTGAAAGTGTTATTCTTGGGAATTATTGGAGCTGAAAAAATTATGAGAAGGTTATTTGTTGGTATGTTTGCTTTTAATCAGCGGCAGTTGTGATCTATTTCTGCCAAACTTGTTTAATTTTGATGCTAATTTATAATGCAAAGAGCTTGATTTTCTGTTAAATTAAAAAAAAATAAAATTAAAATATCTGCATCTGTAATATTTTTGACCTTTTCTTGCAGTGTTTGCTAGTTCTGAGCCTGTGCCAGGATTCCAGGGAGACACCCTGCAGCTAGCTTTCATCGACCTCAGACAAGTAAGACACTAGTTGTTGTTTTTTATCCTACTAATTTCCCCTTTTGACCAGCGCTGAAGTTATTAAATTCAAGAACCTTTCATGTTTTAGCATTCCCATGTAATTAGTTTTGAAAAGCGGTTATTTGAAGTGTTATTAGTGGCATTATTCCCTGTAATTTAGCATAAAACTGTTTCTCCAGTGTGGTGTTAGGGGGCACTGTGCTACTGGTGGTACTGTGACATGGATATAGGATGAAATTTTGATCCTAACAATTTTGTAAACATCCTGTGACGCCTTTTTGCAAGAGCGTACATGTTACCTTGGTGTGTCCTAGCCTGATTCAATTCTGAGCAATTGCTCCTGCCTACAAAACTACTCCCTGGAGAGCAGAATTGGGCATGGTATTCTTTAGCATTTCCTTTCCTTGATTTGTTGCGTAGAATTCTCTTAAAACTATTAGAAAGCAGCTTTATTCCAACTGGCTGATCTTTATTCTATATAAAATTTAGTTTTAAATGCCTGATGTTGGAAGCCCTTTTCCACAGTTCTTGGCAAAAAGAAGGTTTTTCCAGACTAAAATCTACTTATCTTAATTTCATATAGTTATTTCAGTTCCCTGTTCTCTGTAAATTCAGACACTGTATCCACCCATAGCAATTAATTTTGATAAACTTTTCATACTTGAAGTAAGCTTTTAGAAAGGGTTTATTATTTCACAAAATTGTGAGTATAAGTGTCATGTAAATAGTGAAATGAATCATTATCTGCACACGGAAGGTTTTAAGTTTTCTGCAGATGCTGACGGTCTTTTTCAGCACCATTATGAGCCTGTCAAAGTCATCAGAAAAGAGAAATATAGAAATAATTCCAGATGAAAACTACCTATATGGTAAGAATATTTTTGCTTTTAATAGTTTAGTAGGTTTCTCAGAAGATATTTCAGAAGGGAAAATTCCTGAGCCAAAAGTATTCCAGTTTCTTCTAATACTTACAAAGGACTTCATTAAAGCATATTTTTAAATGAACAAGTTAAAAGGTAGAGTTGTCTGTTACATTCTCATAGTAATATAACAATGAACAGTATCTACAATGGGACAGCCATGGACGAGGTGAGCATGTAGGATTGTGGCCATAAGATTTGTTCATGTGGTACGTGCACATTAAGAGTTCCAGGATTCAGTATGTGAAGATGTGCTCTGCCAGACTTCAAATACCACAAGTCTTGTCTTGACTAGCAGCCTTCCGCTTTTGGATTCTTTTTATTCTCCTTTTATTATTAATGTTAGAAGTGACTAAATATCTTCCAATTTGTACTAAATTGGTTTAGATGAAGGGAAAAGATGTTGAGAGATTTTGGCACCATTTCTGTCATCCACCTAAGTAGTATAAATCCTTGCAGAGCCTATGTTTGTTTCCAGGAAAAACATGATTTGCAGTTATGCAGGAGGGCAGGGTGTGTACATACCTGCTATAGGAAATAAATAATATTTTTGTATGTTGAGCATGTTGCATAAATAGCAATTATGTTGCTTATGATACCTCTCAGTTTATGTAACCAGCTTACATGTAGAATTCTCTAAATGCAGGTAACTCATTATAGAGAATGCTCTGTATGACATAGGAATCTAATCAATTTCAGATACTTTATAAACAGCAAAAGTCTGGGCAACCCCCTTTGTTGGGTTGTAGTTGGAACCTGTAGATGTAGAATAGTTCTAGCATATTTGTTTTGTTTTTTACCATATTTTTGTTGTCTCATCAAAAGATATTGCAAGCACACATTAAAAACATTCACCATTTAGTAAGGATTTGCAATGTTTTCCCTCTCTGCCTTATTTGTGATCCATTTCTATCTTAATAGGGTAGATGACAGTTCTTTTCAAGAATACTTAGAAAGGCAATAGAGCCTTGTTCAGAAAGTTCTTATAAAAGGTCATGCTTCTGTTTTTTAGTTCGAATCTGATACTTCTTCATGAATTGCAGGATATGAAAGATAAGGAAGTAGGTCCAGTGGTCAGGTTTTACCTGCCCACCCAGACTGTGCCCTGAGGTCAAACTCCTGATATTGGCTGTTTGGTACAGAGGAGCTGATGACAGGTAGGGGCTGATACAAGGGGGAAAGCTTGAACCGTATCAAAGCTAAAAGGCAGGAGATTTGGGACTCAGTGAGAGACTGTAGCTAAAAGATGGATCAGCAGGATTGCCCTCTTCTTAAAAAGCAGCTGACCTGCAAGGGAAAAGACTTTATCGTCCTGCCAATCACATGGTTGCTAATGGAAGCCAGTTATCTCAACAACAGCTTACTCTCCCTCTGTTGTACTAAGGCAATGTGTAAGATTACCAAGGATTGGGCAGTGGAATATCTTAGCACATTTTACTGAAGAAGTAAAGTCACTTACAAGGAGCCAGCTTGGAAGACAGAGTGAAGAGCTACATTTGGATGATCACTATTAGGGAAGGAGGAGCTTCGAAAAGAATTTCCATAGGTATTTTCATCTTAACAGCTGCTGATCTTGTCTTTCACTGAAGACAATGTATGGATAGCATGTTGTCCTCAGCAAGCCCACTTTTTTCCTTCTTCCTTCTGCAGACATAGAAGAACAAACAGAGGGAGAAATGGTTGGCGTGAGAACAAGTTGCTTCTGAGAAAAGAACAGTAGTTAGTAGCAAGAAGCTCTAAGAGGCCAGGCATCATGAAGGGGTTACAAGTGCCTTTGATGCGGCACCTCTTTCTCCTTATACTGTCTCCTCTTATCTTGCCATAAAAAGCTCCTTAAAGATCTTAGTGATCTGTAGCAATCCTAGTCAATACAGATCTTAGCTCTGTTCCCATAACCATAATATTTCAGCATCTTACAAAAGGTGACTTGATGTGGTTGACTAATCACATGTAGTGCATTTGTTCTCTATTCTGTTTTCTTCTGCCAGGAGGAAAACTGTGCATAGATGACTTTCTGATTTTTATATTTTTTACTGTGCTCTGCTATGCATGTTTGGCAGATAAGACAGAAAATAAACTGGGAGGAGGCACAATTTTTGAAGATCTTAAAATCTTATATATCACATAAAGTAACTTTAAAAGAAAAAATTAATCCAGGATGATTTCATGTTTGCACAGTCTTTTCTATGTGAGTGTTTTACTTGAAGTGAAAGGTTCCATTTAATTGCTTCGTGCTAATAGGTAGGTAATAAGTGTAGTAAAAAACACTTGGCTTTTGCATCACTGGAAATCCTTGTATCTATAGCAGCCAGTGGACTGTTCTCCAAAGCATATGTGTACCTATGTAGTTGGGCTATGCATGGGCTGATGTAAGAGGAGATTGTGCTTCAGACCCAGGAAGGTGCACAGTGGCTGCAGAACCATGAAATGACACACAGCATTCTCTTCTAAGAAATACCTGAAGTTTACTGCAAGGAGAACACCAATGTGCAATTCCCCATACTAAAAGAGAATTGCATGGCTGTGATAATCTAGAAACTTGTAGGTTCAGCTAGTTTAGCAGCTCCTACAGCAGGAAGCAGCTGCTAAGAAAAATTGAGATAGATTTGTGGTTCTTTACAGCTGCAGTAACTGTGTCATGCCTCATGCCATATGTCTTACTGTATGACCTGAGGTCATACCTCCATGAACCCCTTCACCCCACTTACTTAAAGCCACTGAGGAACAGGTCAGCTCAGGAAGGTGAGTATCAAAGTGGCATGTGCTGCTTTAAAGACACTGGTCCCTGGCATCTTGTGAAGATGACCCAGCTCTCCTGCAACCTCTACCACCTCTGAAGGTAATCTTTGCCACTGTCTTTATAGGGAGCCTGAGTAAATAGAGCAGTAGCCCAAAGTGAGGTGGAACAAACTTTGGGAATTTTGCTACCAGTTCAGATCCTAGATCAACTGGAATTAGCCTTCAAAAGTAAGCAGGTCTTAGTTTGTCCTACGTGAATTAGAGAAAGCTTAGCCTTCAACATTAATTACTTTTGTCCTGGTTACGGTCTGTTCTTTTGTGCCTAAAGACTAGGGTTACAGCTCTGGAATGTGAAGCAGTTTCTTGAATGTCCTGGACACTTGAATACTGTGAGGAAAAGGCCTGAATCTTACAATTCTTGCATCATTCTTTTGAGAGCCAGTGTAACGTGTAGTGAACAAGAACGATAAGCTTGTGATGGCCCGAGACCAAGAGTTGCTGTCCTAGGGCAGATTTCCTGATTCTTAATCAACTGAATGGTAACAGATGCCTCATGGTAGGACAAGGGATAATGTTTTTAAACTGAAAGAAGAGGGGAGATTTAGGTAAGACATCAGGAAGAAATTCTTTATCATGAGGGAGGTAAGATGCTGGAATAGGTTGCCGAGGGAGGTTGTAGAAGCCCCCTCCCTGGAGGTGTTTAAGGTCAGGTTGGATAAGGCTTGTGCAGCCTGTTCTAATATGAGGTGTCCCTGCTCATAGCAGGGGGACTGGAGCCTGATGATCTTTAAGGTCCCTTCCAACCTTAACCATTCTATGATTCTTGAAATAAAATAATTGCCTCCAGAGTTACAACCTAAGCTGCAAATGTAGCTTAACTTTTTTTTCACTTTAGAATTAGCAAGTTCTCTCTAGTGTTTCTTTCCACCACAGCACTACTTCAGTTTCAGACAGGCTTTCTTCCTCTACTGTCAGATCTCAGACAAGTACTCTGCTAGCTTGATGGTTGTGGAATTTCCTTATTTTCCCAATGGTGGTGAGAAGTCTCTAATATCTGTCTTCTTTTTGCACTTAAGTACGTTACTAATACAATCCAGTTGCTGTCAGTGCTGGGCTTTCAACAGGGGCAGCCATCTCTAGTAAACATAATCAGATGCTGTTGGGTTGCCTGTTAATTTACTTTGTAATGAGTCTTGTGGTATGTTGTTGGTGAGACATATTGCTTACCTTCTGAACTGCAGTGTTGCATGCAACAGATACAAATCTATTTGAAGGAGAAAATTCTTACTAGTACTTAATATAGTCCTATTTGTTCTTTGCTTCTCATTCATCACTGAGAGGTGATACTGTCCTTCTAGTAAACTCAGAAGTAATTAATAGGTAGGAACTGTGTAATAGATCACTGGACTTAAGTCCCAGCCACAGGATTTTCTGCCACTAAAGGCAGACTGACAGCTCAGTCTTCCCCACTGTTTTGTTTGCAGTGTTTAATTTGAATTCATTTCCTGTGGTAGCTGCGTTTCAGCTCTGGCTTGTCTCTGATTCCCCAATGTGAAGCATGCTGAAGCTCTCACTATGTTCCCTGTGGAGAATGCTCTTGACCCCTTCAGTAGACATTGGAGGATAAGTTGCAGCCTGTTGCCAAATCTATCCACCATGACTGTTGGAGGACGAGGGCTCTAAAGGTGTGTTGTGGCTTTCTTTGCAAGCTGCCAGCGGCCTGCCTAGGTTTTGATGGGTAGGGTACACCCACCCCTGGCCTCTACTCCTTAGAAGAGTCTTGACCAGGAAAAACATTGGGATTTTCCAAGAGGGAGAAACACTGAACAGTATGTTTAGCACTAAGTCCTTAAGATGTCAGGTTTAAAGATAAAAATAGGCCTCTCTTTCATATGGCAACAGTTTGAATTTTTAATTAGCAAGTAGTATAGAATATTTCATCTTTTGCTTCCTGAGGGAAATGGTTGTTCAGACTTTCATCTTCACAGAGACTCTTTTACAATGCTCACTGATCCTTTCCCTCCCCCTCTATGCACTCCTCAGCTTCTCTGAACAAGCAGAGGAGCATGTTACCTCTGTAACATGAAGCCCAGCCTCCAGGTGCTATGTAATGGGATTTGTGCTTCTCTAGTTTTCAGTGCAATGCTTCTTATTCAGCTAAAGAAAGTAGCTCAGATTTCAGACAGCAACAAAACAAGAGTCACAGCTCTTTGGAGTTCACACCAAAGATCCTCACTTTGCTGGGAAGGGCAGAAAGCTTTTTCTGTCCTTCCCCTTCTCCTTAAATTGACTGCACTAAAGCAGAAGACAGACTAGAGACACACTGTGAACAGAACAGGGACACTTCAGGGCTCAGTGTGTCGTGTACTTGCATCCTAGAGGGGTAGAAGGCATTTGCATACCTGTCTTCAAAATGACAGGTGAGCAGGACTGCGCACTAAATGTGTGTTATCGGACTTGCAAGGGACGTGCGGTGTCTTTTCAGAGTACTGTATTCTTACGTGTAAATGGGGTTTCTTTGTATGAACATGACAATTTGTAAGCACATATATTCCCCAGTGGAATCTCTTACTTTTGGCTTCATCTTTTCAACTAGATTTTGTGAAGCCTGTAGGTAATTGCAGCAGGCTCAGGTCACAAGTTGTGTGTGTAGGTATTTGTGAGGACTATCTCAATCAGTGCTCTGTACACAGAAATAACTAGCTCATTACTGGGATGGGATTTATACCTGCCAGCTGGTAAGAATTAGGAAGCTTTAGAAACAAATGCATAGAAATTAGCAACAGGGGGTCAAAAACAAGCATGACTTTGGACATACTATCTTGATAAGGATTTGCAGAATCTAAGTGGAATGGCAAGTCAGTCATTTCCTGGCAATAGGTATTCCTACCCTGTTACTGCCAGGAAATAAGAGCACATGTGCCAGGTTATTAGGTGTATGTGTGTTCTTTGGGACACTAAATAATTCATCAAATTCAGTGCAAAACCGATTGTGTTCAGTTCAACATCTGAATGGCCCTTTTTCAGCTGACAAGTGTGAATAATATGCTGATAGCACACCAAGTTTCCACTCTAGATCCTGGCTTACTGACAATGAGGGGCATACCTGAAAACAGGTTTTAAAAACTCAGTATACAAATGCTGTTACTTCACTTCAGTAGCCCTATCAATACATTGCCTAACTAAAACAATATACGTATGGCCATTTAACTACAAGATACACTACACTATCAGTGACAAAAACTGCACCAATTTCTCTGGAGTAAAGTATAATGCTTAAATGGCAATAAAGAGTGTTATAGTTACCTAAACCATGGAAGTTATAAAAAATAAGAAAATAATTTTCTAGTTGTTTATTTAAGCTAATTCATTTAAGAGATACAATTTTCTTAGGTCTCCACTTACTGAACCAGCTATATGCAAGAATTAGATGAGCTGACAAGAAATCTGTACTGTGTATTTAGAAAATAACAGAACTCATGAAGCACTGGCTCACCTAGACTTAGAGACCTGGATATAACAGCCTTTGCATAAGAACCTAAGCCTTAGTTCAACAAGACGAGGGAGTTTGTTGTTTTTAGGTGAATTTATAAGTTTTGAGACCAAGATGGGAAGTGGCATTTATTGATGTCATTCGTCACTTGCAGGTGAAACACTACCTTCTAGAGCAGTGCAGGGGAGTTCCAGCTTCTAAATGTTACCATCACAGAAATAACTAAAAGTTTAACTGGAGAAGTTGATGAAAGCAGATGTTACAAAAAAAAAAAAGCTTCTATATAGACTAATAGACTATTTAAATAGATATATCTGAGTCCCTATCTGAATACTACAAATGGTCACATTTAATCAGCTTTCAGCTCTTCTGAGTCATCAGTACTTTAACAAGCCAAGGTTTAGAAATAATAGTTAATCAATTAATTCAAAACCTAAAGAGCTGTTGTTATGATGAAAACTTCATAGCCCTGCAAAACGTTTCTGACAAGAAAGCTCATCCCATAATGGCAGAGGGAAATCCTGCAAGATCATGACCTAAATGGCACTGAAATTGTATCCTTGGTAGTTGAAGTGCATATGCCAATTATACTGCATCCGTAATGCCAGAACCCCAAGCCTTCTGTTTTCCTGGGTGACATAAGTTCATTCAATAAATGCCATGTAATGTGTCTGGGAGACTGTTTATGAAGCAGTAATTTCCAAGGCCATTATGAGAGAAAGCACTAAATAAGCTTTATCTGCAGAAGGTTTTATTCTTTTGCAGAAGGAACTGATGGTAGAAAAGTTTCAGAAAGCTAATTTTCAGATAATTTCCCAATTAACAAATATCTTGCTTGAATTAGAATACATTGATCCATGTGCCTATTGTATTTGTAAACTCCTTTGTAAGTTCTTTGAGTCACTGATACACATTCCCCATTCAGTGGAAGTTATTAAATTGAATGAAGTTTCTCTTTAGCTTTCTTCTGCAAGCAGTTTTGCTCCCCATCTGATCCTTGCCTTTATCTTTGTAACGGAAGAAATGAAGTAAATTCAAGGAAGGAAGATTTGGGTGCATTGCTTTCCTGAAGTTTGTGAATGCGTTATAACAAGCTGTTGTCTTCCTGCTG
>NW_009953651.1:1311404-1326486 GCF_000747805.2 Chaetura pelagica | reverse complement strand
TGCTGACAGCTTTTTGCTGCAGGATCTCTACCATTATGTCTGTGCCCTTCTGTAGTCCAGAGCTGATGGATGGAGTTCAGTTTTGGAGCCCCCAGCTCCACAGGACTTCCTCTGAATTCCGTGGGTGGTATGTGGTTCTTATGAGTAATGGATGAGCATAATTAACACAATAGAATAAATTAATTGTTTTCCTTCAAGTTACTTGTTATTTGTATTGTCTTAAGATCTATGAGTCCTTGTCAGCCATCAAGGAGCCATGGGTCTGGTAGCTTCATTAGCATATTTAATAATCTCTGCCCCCATATAGTTTTATCTGACCTGGTAGTATCACTGGCATGTAGGATATATTGGGCAACACTACTAATTTGCCTTCAGTACCTTTTCAGTCACATCAATCAACATATTTAGATTTTATTCCTTCTCTAAATTATCTGTCAATTACAGGCAGCATGCAGAATATCCCAATTTTTCCCTTTTGCTGGTTTTCCTTTGAAAAAGAAAGTTCTTCTCTTGAAGTCACTACTGGACCACTGTAAAATTCAGTAAAATGAAGGGAAACAAGAAATTAAGGATTGTTCTCTGCTTCAGACCAATAACAACACAGGGAAGGAAGTGCTTAGACACAGTATGACAAGGACTGGAGTGAGTGAAATGCAGTTGATGAATATTCATTAATTTGGATCATAGCATCTTAGAACAAAAGATTGTATTTAAAGCATTTGTACAATATATACCATAATGTGACACTGATCTGCAGCTTCAGTGTTTTAGGACTGCAAAAACACAAATAAAAAGGTATTATTCTGACTATCTGACTCTGGTCAGTAAAATCTGGGAAGATTAAAACACCCATATTTTCATTCTGTTTGTACAAAGATACTAATAGGTGGCTAAAGAAATTATTGAATTTCATACTGTTATGTAAATAACTAGTTTCTGATTGAACTAATTACAGTACAAATAATAAGACTGATCCAACTGTTCTTAAGCACAGTTTTATATCATACTGGCTTAAATGGTAGCATGTATGTCTTTTATGACTGTGTCTGGTTTGGAGCAGTTTGTCACCTTACAATTTACATAACAAAATTTACATACAAGTTTCACATGTTTTAGAACCTAAAGTAAAGTTCTTGGACAGGACTTTCCCTAGAGCATTGGTAGCAAAGGAGCAGCACAGCTTAGAAGATCTCAGAATCATAGAGAATGTGATGATGGGAGAAAAAAAAAAGAATAAGAACAGAAATGCACAAAATTTTTAGAAAATCAGTAAATGTCAAAAGACAAGTAGATGAAAGCCGTATATGATAGGGAAAAAAAGAAAAATTCAAATATATGGGATGAAAGACAAAGAAAGAGGGAAAAGTCTGTTCCTGTCTATAAATGCACTTTATTGTCCTTATCCATTTCTTTCTATTTTTAACATTTTCTATGGTTTATGCTGTGACCCATTAAGAGCTTTATTTTTTTTTTTTAAACAGTAGAATGATGTTTTTACCCAAAGGAAAGAAAGAACTTTCAGTACACAGTTAATGGTGTATTAAGTCCATGAAGCCATCAGGTTGCCTTATTCCCAGGAGAACACAAGCTTTCCCTGCTTTGGTGGTGTGCCTTCAGGAAATCGTTCCAGGAAGACACATAATTAGCCCACACTTTTCCAGAGTGCACAGTGTAACATGATGCAGTTAAACCAGAAGACAGTTTTCATCTTTTGACCTTGTGTCAAACATGTCAGTTGAGTAGCTTACCTGAGATCTGTAAAACACAGACCATCAGATATTTTCCCTCAGAAAGGAACATGAAATAGACACACAAAAAAAAGGCAACTTAAAACCTGACTTATTTTTAAAGTAACAGAAAAAGTACTGAGCCAGCCTTTGCAAATGGCACAACTCAGGGAATTCAAATTCTCCTTTCTTTTTGCCAGTCTAAAGTTTAAATAAAAGTCTTTGCCCTTGCTTAAGTTATATGAGAAGGACATTAAAAGTGTGTCTTTTCTTTTGGGATTGGTAGTACATTCAGTATAGTGTCTTAAGTCTTGCATCCATTGACATAGAGGGTAGCTTTAAAAGTTCACAGCAAAACAGAATAGTGTTGAATAATTCCTAGACAGAAATACACATGTAACTGGGGAGAACCTGCGTAACTGGTAGATTGAAAAGGCACAAGCTGAAAACTCAAACAACAGTGTAAAATAGTCCCTGTAGCTTAATTAAATAGAACCAATAATGCGATTTAAACTTATTTGAGTTAAAATTACTTTAATAAGGGTGTTAATTACTACAGGATTAACACTGCTTACATGTGATAATAGATGTGGTCAGTCAATAAAGGGTGAGAATAATGTTCGTTTAAGAAGCAAAAGAATCTAGCACAGGATTACTCACCAGAAAGGGATAACATTTCAAAGTGGCAAGGAAAATCAGGGGACGGGGTTTCCAAATTGCAGGAGGCAATAGAAGCTGAATTGTGCCATCATTACTCAGCAGAAGTTCAATCTATATTTGGATCTACTGGAGCTAAGATCTGAAGAGTAATTGTTACAAATTACATATTACGTAGTTTGGAAATTTTCTTTCTTCCAGAGCATTGTAAAACTAATATTTTAGATTAAACATTTTAAGAAAATACTGTGATCTGAGAAATGAGAAAAGGCATATTCTGAGGAAAAAGATGGAGTTGTAAGGAGAGTAATTTCTTGAAGGTGTGTTTCTTAGAAAAGAAGTAATAAAAGTCTACTGACATTAAACAGAAACAGTTTTTCTTAAAATGTTTGCAAACATGACAGCAGGAGAAAAAAAAGATCTTTTGCAAAAAAACCAACAAAAACAAATTCTGAGTTATTCAGGTTTCTTGTTACTGCAACTTACTGATCTCAGACATCTTTGTTAATCAGGTTATCTGGAGAAGAAAAATAAAAACAAAAACAAGTACCAGGATTTTATACAGGCTATAGTATTTGCTAAAAGGTTTTTAGAGTTATTTGATAGATATAAATGTGTAAGTAAACATCTTGTATTAGCTGAAGTGAACATTGTCTGGGTAAGAATAGAAAACTTTTGTCTGGTGATTCTGGCTTTGCCTTTAACTTGTCTATATTTACATTCCTGAGCTATTGATTGTGGAATTCCTTGTCCAGTGGTTCCCAGGTCTAGTATAGCTTTCCCTAAGGGATGTAACTTCATCTGCTATGATGGGTGGTTGTGCAGGCATACCCTGAATACTCTACTTTGGAAGAAGTAACTATCCGTTTACAGCAAACTCCTGAGCACATCTGTAAGTGTTTGTGTTGTACGGGTTGCATTGGATTTTTGTTTCTGGATGCAAACAAAATTATGCAGGTTTCTGGCCTATTATATCTTTTATTTCATTGGCTTCCCAAACACTCTAATTTGGCACCCAAGATCAGCTGAAGTACTTTACAGTTGCTATCTTTGTATCTGCTTTCTGAAAAGGCTTTTCAGAGAGATATCCTGTATATAAAATGCTGAGGCTTTGATGGCCACCCAGGAGAAGAATCTGGACCACTGAGACTCTGTGATTTTACTAAATTTAGATTTTCAACTTTGTGAGGGTGCACAAATCCTAAAATTAAAAGCCCCAAAAGTTATAGATTAAAAAATAATGGGGCTGTTGTGTGGAAACAAACTTGTTTTCCCCTACCAGCTGTAGAGCCCTGGGCTACCTCAGTGGAGATGATGTGTTTCATAGTGCACCCTAGAGATCACTGACCTCTGTGAAGGCCAAATGTTGCAGAATCAGGAGTTGCTCACAAACCTTATAAACAGGATGTATATACTCCTGGAAGCCTCAGTCTCTCCAGCAGTGTCATTTCAGTATTTTTCTCAGATGCAATTTACTCTGGTGTCTTGGTGAAAGTCAGAACATGACAAGGAATAACTGGAAAGCTAGGAAAAGGAAATACCCTGGTCTACTGCTGAATTCCTAATTCCCAGTGGCCAGGTTGGTGGCTTCCTGGGTCAGTTCTGTGAGCCACAGCTTCACAGAAAGAGCTGTTCATCACCTGTTGTGCGAGCACAGGGCTGACGCTGTGGAGCTTGCCATTCTTACTTGTCTTCCTGTAGGCATCGGTTTATTTTTTCACATCAAGGCTCTGTATCTAAAACTCCTCCCTTCAATTCTGAAAGTAATCAGTCGGAAATTTAAACTTGGAGTTGTAATTATACTTGGGCAGACGACTATGGATGTTTAGTTCCAGGAGCCTGACTTTATGTGCATTAATACAAGGACAGTTTGGATTAGTTAGTTCAAAATAGCATTTATCAGATAATTACTTTTTGTGATATGGTATATATACTGACTCCTGGTGAGACTACAGGCATCTAAAGTTATTCACATGGGTATTGTTAAATATGTCAGGTGGGACATGAGTGTTCAATTCCAGAACACACTATGGAAGACAACGTGAGTTTGTTTTGTGTTTAAATTTTATTCCAGTTACACCAAGTTAGATGATTTTTAAATAGTCCTACCTTCTAAAACCAGTTAATGTTAACAGTAGATCTGAAAATGTTTGAATACACCTTTTTAGTGAAACACCTCAAAAGGATTTTTACTGGAAGAATTGAAACAAATTATACAGTTTTAAGTCCCTTGAAATGTATTTTAAGGTACTGTGTCCACATCATGTGCCATCTATGGCATTATTTCATAGACAAGCAAATACTCAAAAGCTAGTTTGTTATAAAGCTCGTGCATTTGAAAAAAAAAGCTTATAGAAGATTTAGGTTTACATAAACAAAACTCTAAAAAGTATCTCTTCAGTTAATGTTTTGGTTTTTTAAAAAAAAATTACTCTGTAAGTGCTACTTGCAAGTATCTGTTTGAAAAGGAGAAAATCAGAAGCCAAATTAAAATGACACTTAAAGTCTAATTGTGGTATATTAATAATTTTTAAAACTTAAATATTATTTTCAAAATCTTGTGCAGGTCAGAGGTGGGTGTCCTGTTTTGGGGGCTGCACTTGTCACCCCTGCGTGCTGTCTGAGTGTATACGCCTGTGTGAGATGGTCAAACAAAAAAAAAAAGATGAATGACCTGACCATTGCATAATACATAATTTTGAATCCACACAAATTTTACCATTGACATAGTTTTATGCTTTGTCTAAAAGGACTTTTTGTATGGGCTAACGGGCTTGACAGGAGCAATTTGGCCCAAGCCCGTGCCCTCTGGAGCCTGACTGTCTGCCAGGCTCCTGCTTTTCAAACTCTTCCCTGTTTCTAGACTCAAAGGACGGTTATTTTGCTACTAGTCCAGCTTACTCTTTAATGATGATGATGAAGAACACACTTAATAATAAATATTTGCACTATAATTAAACAAATTTTCTTTGAATATATATTACTTCTTGCTCTGTTGTGTATTGCATAGTACCTAGCTGTTTATATTTGCCTCAGTGGCTGTTTTTCAGTGATTTTCTTCAGAAGTTACATCTTGGGCTGCTTGAAGTTTTAATGATATTTGTAAAATTACATTGTGTCAGCAAGTGTTACATTTTTTTAGGCAGGCCTAAGAACAGAACATGTATTTGTATTTACTTGTGGATGTAACAAGGCCATGTATCTCTTAGAGTATTCCTCAGGATCCAGATTTTAGGAGAGAATTCTGCCCTTGGGAAGAATGTGAGTTATAAAGGATTTATTTGAATACAAATAAGTTTTTTTTTTCTTAGTGTAACAGCAATTCTCACTTGTTCAGCAGTCTTAACCCCTGAGTCTGTACACGTAAAAATGTGTTAAATATGTATCCCTGCATTCAAGATAGTGACACATATGGTTTTCACTTACAAATTTGGAACAGGTAAAAGCTTTTAAATATAAAACTGTTTAATTCTTGTGAACATTTAAACGTCTCAAATTTAGACACAATTTCTAAATGCATAATGCTTTTAAACAAAGTAAAACCTAGCACGTTTTAATGCAGTGGCTTCAAACTGAAAGACACTGACTTTTTAACACAAACTGTCCTTCCTTTGAAAATCCAGGGCTCAGTTTTCAAAGCATTGCCTAGGAATTTAGCCTGCGACCCCCATTGACACTAATGGGAATTGCATAGCTAAGTCCCCATAACATCACTGTGAAAATGCATTTGTTATACCAATCCAGAAAAAGGGTAGCATAAACTACAGGGAGGCACTCACAGATCAAGAGATCAATTTACACTTCGAAATACAAGACCAGTGTGTGTTATTCCAGTTATGTGATCAGTAGGGGGGATTTTAAAATTCACCACATTCACAAAATAAGTCACCAGGAGTAAATAAAACAAAATATTTTGGCAAGTGGCAGGCAGACTTGCTAACCAGGCTAACAAGATATTTGTCAGCAGTAAAGAACACCAGCTGATTAAGTGATAATTGCATTTTGCTGGTGCAGTGTTATTCTACAGTTAGCAAACTTTGTCTTTATTCTTTCTGGACTAAGATACCTATATTTTAATTGTTGTTCCTTTGTGACTAGGAAATGTTTAGAGTGAACAAGACTTGTCTTTGTCCAGTTCTGATTTTGGTCCTTCATATTTTAGTTCAAATCTAATAAGTGCTTTCCTGGTGTGTTTGCTGTAATAAGCAGGGAGATGAAGTTTAGTGAACTAATAGAAATGGGTTTTTGATAATTCATTGGAAATAAGTGCACACATGTGTAACATATACTAATGTGTACTAGTGCATGGGTTGTCCTTGTGGAGCTGTGTTATTGCTGTGCCTGTGAGCTCCAGTTGTGGACCAGGGCCCTATTATGCTGGGCAGAGTATAAGTACTTGTTTTAACAAAAGAGAGTGTTCCCTCAAAGTTCACAAAGCAGTGAAATCATAGCTCCCCTGAAAGGCTAATGTTATGACAGAAATTATGAAACAACTATGATTGTGCTTGACAGGCTTCCTCTGCAGTCATTAAACCTGTTTGTTCTTCTGAATAAAAGGTGTGTATGTAGGTATAATGAGAGCTCCTCGTGGTGAGGAATGTTGAGAATTGGGATGTTTGTGAGTGGCTTTGGTGAGTTTACTGTGTTTAAAATAAAAAAAGCCCCCTTCATCTTTGGAGCTTTTATGTTCCAGATCCCAATACTAATAATAATAATTGAAATATTAGCATATTTGCTATTCTTTCATCTTAATTAATTAAATTATACATAGTCACAGGACTTTTTTTTCCAGTTAAAACGCCGATCAGAAAAAATTGCAATGTGGTTTCTCTGTTCTCTCCTAAAAAAAAATAAATTAAAAAAAATTGGGCATAGCTTGCAGTTGAATATGCCTGGCACCGTTCATTTCCCAGAGGAGTTCACCAGTATTCTAGGCTTTGGGGTTTTTTTAATTGAAGAGGTCAAAATCCATTATATCTAAATTTCAAAGAATTTACCAATTAGCTGTAGTCTGTGATGCCCAGCAGGTGGCTTTTATGCTATTAAAGGGAGATTGTTTCCATCTCTGATCAAAGCAAAACGAAAACAAAGGAAAATATAGAGTATTTTGCTGTACACAGTGCAAACCACATGTTGTGTAAATTATAGGTGAAAACAGTGTGTGAGAGACTTCGGTTGTACCATGTCAAGAAAAAATTCTGTTTTCACACTGATCCTCATGAGGATTTTAATGGTAATGTCTAAATCTGTTTAGATTACTGATTAGCTGAGAAGATTAGACAGCTTGCTATTTCCTAAAACAAAAGATTTTAGCATTTTCTTATTTAAAAGTAAAAGTTAAAATGCACAATTAAGTAGATTAATGAATTTTCTAGAAGTAAAATTAGAAAAAACTGAGCATGCTGGAATGTCACAAGATGCAAAAAAGTTCCAATTTGCACTTTTCAATGAATCTAAACTTTCCTGATTTTTACCTACTTAAAAGAATGTTTGTGACCTTTTGACCCTTTTGTTATCCCTTGCTCAGAAAGGCCTTTATTCTGTAAGGCTTAGGTATAAAAAAATAAAAAGAGCGTTAATGGCATAACAGTCCTTTCTGATCACCCAGTGTAAGATGTTTATGCAAAGTGTCAATAGAAGCAATTGGCCTAACAGTGTGACAACCTGCTTTGCTTGGAAATGGGCTAATCTCCTGTTTGGGTTATCCAGAGGTCAGGTACGGATTTCTTTTTTTGCACTCCTGTAGCGCGTGGGTACGTAACCTGAAAACACTACGGGGCAGAAATCAGAAGCAACTGAGCCCAAGAATGCCACAAAGGTGGTTTGTTTGGATTTTTTTTGTTTTTTTGTTGTGTTTTTTTTTTTTATTAAGTCTTGCCCGTTTTGCTTTTCCTGATTTTTTAATTTATTTTTTTCTCTGACTTCTAGTTTTCCAATTCCTGGTCCCATCCCAGAGAGTCTACTTGGGCATATGACATATAACGATGACAGGGACTCTACCAATATCATTATCTGCTGCTTCACTTTGGTGGGGTTTTTTTGTTTTTGTCTCTTTTTTTCCTTGCTTGGTTTGGTTTTTTGTGTGGTAATTGTTTAGTTTAGTCTTGTTTTTTTATCCAGACAGGCATCATCCCACTCTTTTTTTGAAGTTCACGTGGAAACCTACTTTAAATCTGAGTTTTTGAGGCTGCCCCTGTTGCCCTGTCACAGCAGGCTGGAACTCAATAAGCGCTCAGGCAAGCATAGCAGGCCAGGCAATGGGCCTTGGCGGCTGCACGCTGTGAACTCCTGCCTCACTGAATCAGCTTCTGTGTGTTTTTATAACTGCCTGGTTTCTTCCCTGTTAATTATGCCCCAAGGCTGTGGAAAGACAGCATTTATCTGTTTCAACAGACTAAGCAGCAAGTGTTCTGACATGTTTATCAGGCAAATTGTACCTGACAAAAGGTAATTACGCATACAATCAAGTGCAGACGTAACTGGGTGATTAGGGGTTAATAAACTGTTTAGCATAAGAAATATTCAGCTTGTGAGCAAGGAGAGTGGGCCAGAAGGACATAACTGTGACAGCGATACCTTAAAATAATTACTTTTCTTTTGATGGAATATTTGACTTTACAGAAAGGTAAGCAGGATATTAAGTGTGCAACTCCTCGTTTTTATATCCAGTCCTGGTCACTGGTGCCTAATGTACAACCAAAGCTATTTTCTGGCACTCTTACTACTTCAGAAGAGGTAATAGCGCCATTCCAACTTGTACGAAGCTACTTTGATAGTTTACAATTAGGATTTGCAATTTAATTTATTACCATTCTATGATTTTTGTAGAATAACAAACACAACTGGTGTTGTCTAATGGACACTGCCCCCATTTCCTTCTGCAAAGCTCTCATCTCCTGTCTCTGCTCTGTTGACTCTGTGCATAGCTAGTTCCCAAAGCTGCATTCTCTTCCAAGATTATTCCTGACAGTTGCCCAAAAGTAAAAAGGAAAGGGCATCTGTGTGATATTTGAGGATGTGACAAGAGCCTCAAACAGCATTGAAAGGGCTGGATGGTCAATTCCAGCAGTTCCCAGTGCACAAAATTCTCACATAATTACAACATGGCCTAAATACAGCGCTACGGCTGAGCTACTTTAGGTAATACAAGACAAAGCTTTCCTGAGCAACGATTACCAGTAATTTCTATCCAAACATGGCCATATCTCCTAGATACTGGGAAAAAGCATGAGTACTGGCATTGAAGAATAGGTGCAAGTACCTATCTGAAACTAGAAGTTTGTCCCTACAATTTAAAAACTTTTTTCCCCTGTATCATCAATAATCTAGTACTTTGTGTTAACCAAACCCATTAGATATGAAGGTCTTAAAGAAGGGCTTATTTTAACGAAAAAATAGTTTAGTATCTTTTTCAATAAAATAGTTGTGTTTAAAATAAATCTTCTATTTTATACATCCATATAATGTAAGAGAGTCAGTAGTGCAACCTTTTACATAAGTTTATATAATCATCTTTTTTCCAAATGGTGTTTATGTCGAGCAGAGAGAGCTCGTGTTAGACATAAAAGGCATGTAGAAAATACAGACATGAACAATCAGTTAGAAAATCAAAGTATTGTAAGGTGTCATTCAAAATGCAAGTGCGTATTTCTATAGTGTTAGAAGTATATATCTGATTTACAGTTTGGTGCTTTGAGAAGGCAGTGCTGTTTGATATAGTAAAAGGAATGTGCTCCTCTCTGATAATGAGTCCTACTCGTTCTAAGATGTTGGAGAAAGGTTCGCCCTCTGTCACACCTTTACAAGAGGCAATTCCTCTAAATAAGGCAAAAATACCCTATTTTTTAAGTGCAAGTTGACAGTCTATGGGACACTCGGGTGTACGAGAAAAAGTAAAGCCTGTTCCCTTTTTTTTTTCTCTCTAATGTCTCAGACACTCACACAGGTACGCACGTTTCTCTGAAAACTGTTCCTAGTCAGAAGGGCTTGCTCCTAGGGAAGCATATTCTGCTTAAGTATTAAATTCTCAGGTATAGCGTTGTCTGCCTTAGCTTATTCTTATTTTTCATGGTTGTTATGGGATAAAGAGACTACAACGGCGCCATTGTTCTTGGAGAGTATGTATATCTAATGTATTACGTGCTTCAGAGTGTTTCAGCTGTATGATAAGCTGGTTCTGACTGAACACCCTCGGGTGGCTCCTTGGGTGGGGCGGGGCAGCTAACAGCTAATGTTCTGCACTGCTGCCACAGTCTTTAAGAGGAGTGGCAGAGATTGCCTTTCTTTCCGGTTTGAAGTATTTCCCATACTGCAAAAAATTATTTTGCATGTGCATAGTAAACTTTATTAGATCCTAGTAATTTTTCCTTCCTAGTAATTTCAAGGCAAGCTATGCACATTCTAACCTTGAAGAAGTTGCAGCCAGCAGCACCAGTGTGATGTGCCAGACTCTGTGGATCTTGGTTGATTTTTGAAGCAGGAAAATATTTATTGCTAGGACTTACTCTGTGTATGTATTTCTCTTACTACAGTGCATGTCAGTGTGGACCATTCCTTGCTAGGCAAAACCTCTCATTTTCAGTTATTGTCCCACTAATGGCAACAGTTTTAGTGGATAAAATAGCACTTGGAAATGTTGCTTTAATTTAGCCCTTAATAGGTTGATTCTAGTTGCCACAGTAAGAACTATTGTCACAGAGCCAGCAAATTCTCTTGTACTTCATCCTTCACAACTGAGAAGCTGTGGGGCAAGCTCATCTGAACTTAAATCCCCTAAATATTTTGTTTGGTATGTGGGATTTTATTTGGTTTTCTGGGTTTGTTTTATTTGAGGGGTTGTTTTTTTGGTTGTTTTTTTGGGGTTTTTTTGTGTGTGGGTTTTGTTTTGTTGTGGTTTGTTTTTTTTTTCTTTTTAAATTGTCACTGATTGTTTTTCTGGCAAATTAATGCTTTTATGATTAGACTTGCCCGTGATACAGTTTTTCTTTTTGCACATTATAGCAATCACAGTTTTTTAAAATTGCAGAGATTTACGACCTTCTTTTATTTCAGCAAAACTTAACATATCCCATGTACTACGTCTCTGTAGTATGAGTCACATCAGCATGTAAAGCCAAATCCACAAAGTATTTTCCATTATATCTTCACCTTGAATACCATGTAGCATTACCAAAGGCTATTCCCTCTCCTTGTGGTTTTGTACACACCTAGTCCCAGTCACTTTATAAAATCATTTAAATATGCATCTATTGTGAATGAAAGCACAGCAAAATTACAGAGAAAAAGTTGTTTGGGTTTTTTTCTCCTCTGTTGAAGAGTTGGCCAAGTTTTAATGATTAATTTTGTTTACCCATCTGTTTGCATGACTTAAAAAACAGACTTCTTGTTTTTTCATGTTTGTCTCTTATTTTCAGTAAACTTCATGTATAAATTTCAAGGTAACTTTATCTTTTACTAAAATGAATATCATCTACTAGTGGGTTAGGTAGACCAGGGCTTCATTGTCAGCTTTGTTTTTCCAGTAGTATGTTCAAATCACATTAAGAAACCCATTTTTGAATGGATGGACTGTCTTCCAGTTCATATGCCTGTGGTCAAGACAGTACCACTCTAATAGAGGTATTTCTGTATGAGGAAGAGGAATTACAGTGCTTGATTTAAGTAAGGCACACATTTCTGTAGCAGAAAGCTGTGTAAATCAGAAAGGAACAGAGCAGCAGAAGTTGAATGGTCAGTATCTCAGCAGCATGGCTGCAGGAGTGAAGGTGAATTCAGGGTTGTGCTCGAGGCAAGCTTTGTGTGGGTGGATTGGAGTTATTTCCCATACATGTGTGATCATCCTGGGACCAGCAGCTCCCTTCTGCTAGACTGTCCTTGCTGCCGTTGGCTGCTTGCCAGCCTGGTCCCCTAACAAAGTGTCTGCATTGACTGAACATCTGCCAAATGCCAAGTCAGATGCAGGTGATATGAATGGCCAGGACACAGATCCAAAGAGCTGCACCCCAGGCAGCTCTTGCCCACCCACAGCGTACAGTAGGTGCTGTCAAAGCCCATTACATACAGCCATGTGCCACAGCACAGACCTGCAGCTGTGAGGAGGACAGAGCACACAATGCATAGCTGTGCACAGCAGCCTGCCCTACAGCAGTGGCTGCAGCTCCATCACATCTCCTCCAGCAGGAGGGCACGTTTGTCACACTGCAGCCCCGGAACACGTGCAGAAGGAGAGAAGGGAGCTATGATTGAGTGACATGTCATTTGACTGCATTTCCCTAGTCCTTTGTGTTACCTGCCATATGTCATGATAGCTGCTTCAACTTAGGAGACTTATTAGCATGAGGCTGGTTGTGTGCAGCTCTTTGATCAAGTGTGGAGCAGGGAAGAGGCTCTGGGAACATGCCATTTGCTGATAGTGTCTCTTGGCATTCACTCTTCGGAGCCAGGACTGCCTTGGACTGCACTGAATATGCTTCATGTTCTCTTGGGACATTGTTTTATCTCGTGTTGAAAAGCAGCAGACTCTGTGATCCGTTCAGAGCCCTGCATGCCCACCTGTGTTTGATCAGGTGACAAATGAGTTGTAATCTTCCACCTCAGCCATCACTGTCACTGAGATATCCCACAGCCACAAAACAATCAGATGACTGATTCAAGCATTGTCACTATGCTCATGAAAATTGCTCATGCAATATTGGCAGGAAAGTTTCTTTGAACTTGTAAGCACTGTAATTGTAACAGCCATCGAAGGCTTTGGGCCACATGTTGCTAATGGGATAGAGAGCTTCCGGGTTGGTTAGGACTTACCCAGAATCCTCCATTTCAATGTTACAATGGGGATAAGAAGTTAAATCTTTACCATTGATTTACTGAACATGACTACTGCAGGAGCATTGCCACGGTCCTTTCTTTCTTAAGGAGGCCATGACAAGTGCCGTTGTAATTAGTAGTGATTTATTAATTCAGTTTACTTCTCTCTGCAAGAGAGATGGAACATGAAGTCTCTATATTATCTAGTTCAGGTTCCTGTGATTGTCTGCTTTGTCCTCCCAGCTTGTGTTGCACATCTGCTTGTGCTGTTTTGCTGCTCTTTTCATCAGGCTGTTGGATGTATCGTACAGCCTGTGTGAGGGCTGGGCACTAACGTCTGCTGCAACACTGGTAATAAGAAATTATGAGTAACATGCATCAGCAACTGAGGCCATGGATTTCATAAATGCCACTAATTGCTGAGTTATCAGAGCCTTCTTCCCAAATTTGTTTGCTAAGTGACTAAAGGCACGTTCTCTTCTCTCCAGCTCAGTAGGAGAGTTGAGAGTGTCCACACTGAGGAAGTGCTCTGTGAGAAAGAACTATTTGAATTTGACCTTGACAGCTGTCATGGATATGTAGTCAGTAGAGAATGAAATAGTCTTCTTGCTTTTATACACATTTCACCCAAATGAGATAGTAAAATGTGAAATCTAGATGTTTGTAATGGTCCCTGGAGAACTTTGGAATGTCAGAGCAGTAACTGTATCAGAGGTCTGTTATAAAGGCAGGAAATGTTACTACATATTCATACAATACTATACTACATATATGGAAGGAGTAATTAAATAGAAAATTACTTATTTAAATTAACAACTTCATTTGAAAGTAATTAAGAAAAGGATCAGGAAATGGAAAAATTTGGATGAAAAATGCATATAAAATTTAAGCTCTGAAGATTGTCTGTATGCTTTTATGCTGTAATTAAGTTGGTGTTACAATCTAGGGGAGGAGCTTTATGGGTGATCTGTGATGTTCTGTCAGACTTAGAAGTTTAAGGCTCTCAGAGGTGCAGTCCTGCTTGTGTACCCCAGGAAGTCAGAGAAGTGGGCACCTGCTGCAGCTCTGCCAGTGGGAGCAGGGGCAGCTGCTGTCATGCCCTGGCTGGAACAGCTCTGGTCTGGCTCAGTAGAAGCAAATGTTTAAAGTTAGAAGGGTTCTTTATTTAAATAGCAGGTATGACTTGCAGTAGCCTGTTGCGTTTCTTGAAGTAGTTTTGTTACAGAAAATCCAGTTCTATCCCATCTTTCTAGGTATCACAGATGCAGCAAGGGGTCTCCAGGCAAACAGGGGCTCCAGGTTACGCTGCTGACCCAGCTCAGCAGAGCACTCAGGTCATTGCCAGCTGGGGCAGAGTGTTCCTAATGGTTCCCCACGCTCATTTAACAGTAAGTTAGGCTAACGCAGGGCGGCCTGAGAACAACCTCACGATAGCCCTCAGCAGCAGGACAGGACAAGGCACCAGGCTCGGGGGAAGCTGTGGCGCCCGCCGGTGACGTCAATGGGAGCGGGGCCCGCAGGCCGCCCGCCTGTGCCCTGGCCCCGGGCAGCCTGGGCAGGGAGCCCGGCGGTGCCTGGCTCCTACCTGTGATGGCAGAGGGGGAATTAGGCTTTGAGGGCTGCGAGGGGGCTGGCTGCTGGAGGTTAGGCATCGTACCCGCTTTTAGAAGCAGGCTGTTTGCTTGAACAGCAGCTCTGAGATCCATGAGTCAAAAGACCTCCTTCAGAACTGCGGCCAGCTGAAGGGCTGTGCTTGGAGGCTTTTTTGTTCCTCCATTTAAGTGTTTTAGGTTTGTTTGGTCCAAGAGTATGCTCAGGGTTTGGGGCTGAGTCATGAGGATCAATCACCGTGGAGAGTGCAGAAGGGGTTGTTTAATTCACTTAATTGAGAC
>NW_009953651.1:1308689-1310805 GCF_000747805.2 Chaetura pelagica | reverse complement strand
CTGAGTTGCCGCTTCAGGGAGGGCAAACGCCTGGGATTTCGCCGTGGTAAAGCCGGGGCGAGCGTCTCGGTAGGTTGGGGAAGTCAGGGAAGGTATGTTGCAGCCCGGCGAGCATCAACCTGCTTCTAAAAATCTGTATCAGAACGTCCTGAGATTTAAAGGCGTTTTCTAACGGTGTTTTCTTTCCTCTCCTGCCTGCGATGGGTGTGTGTTTTGCAGAGTTCACAGAGGGTACGTATCACGATACTGTGACAAGACGTTGTTGCTTGAATTTATTGTATGTCCCAAATTTCGTTTTTAAATCCATTGATACGGGAGATCAGCAGTAACGTTACCAGGTACTTTGATGGGGAACAAAACGCTCCTGCTTGCTGAGCCTGAACTCACTATGGAAGCAGATGATACTAAAGGGGTTTGTGTTTTGCTTCTCTCCTAATGCAATCGGTAGGGTCTGCTGAAGGGATATTTGCTTAATACTTTGGGGCGATTCGTGAAGTAATATTTGTTAAAACAAGTTCCACATTGTGGAAGTTGAATTTAAGAATACATAGGTGATAGGTTTTGTGGTATTTCAGTTCTTATTAGCAGAAACATCAAAAGAGGAACAAAAGGAAACCTATTTTAAAAGTTGGATATTTCCTTTTCAAATTATGTCATTAATGTGTCTGTGTTATTTGCTTTTTTTATTTCTCCAGAATGAAAGACTCTAGCAAAAAGAACAACATTTTTGCTCAGTTCAGGAAGAATGACCGTGACAAGCAGAAGCTAATAGAGACTGTAGTAAAGCAACTTAGGAGTTTAGTAAATGGCATGTCCCAGCACACATAGACCTGTTAAATCGACGGTATCTCATAATGCCAAGAGGTATTTCTTAGCCACTACATCTACTAAGCAAACAGTGGTATCAGTTAGGAAATTTGGTTGACTGAATGAAGGAAAAATGTAGTAGATGGCTTGTAAACTGAGTCTTCAGCAACAATTCTTTGTATGTATTTTTAATGGCTTGAATACTATTTTGTATATTGTAAACAAATGGTGAAAAATGAGACTGTACAATAAAAACCAGCTCAATCGTATTGTACATGGAACAGCTGAACTGTAAATATGTTATTTAAATATCTGTAGACATGGTGTCCAAAATTTTGCTCCAGGTAGGAATTACTTGAGAAATGATCCCTTAGTTGCTGTTTTCTGGACGAATCCTAATTTAATCATTTTTAAGCACTGAGATACTTGTGTTTCAGATGCTATAATTTTCCTGCATTAAATGTATATTAGCCTTAAAGTGATTGGACATAATTTTGTATACCAGATTTTGTAGTCTGGAGGTATAAAAAAAATCTTCTGATTTTTAGTACCTTTGAAAACTACCTGAGAACTAGACTTGATATTTATTTAGCTTTAGGGCTTATAGACTTTGTTCTTCACAAGGGTTTATTCTTGAGGTTGTGAATGTAAATAACCATTTGAGTTCTTTATAATGTGACTTTTTGGTTTGGTTTTGTTCCTCAGGGTTACCATTTCTAACTGTGCTTTTGTAAGATCCCGGGTTCTTTTCCCCAGGTTGCAGTAAGGAATAGATTTGCCACTGTTGGTTTCGTGCTGCATCTGTTTGTCAGTATGCTCTTCCTACAAGACCCATCCCAGTGATTAGCATTTGGTCCCACCGCTGATCTCTTTGCACTGTCCCCTCCTGGCTATTTTAGACACAAAGAGAATGTCTAACAAATGCAAACCAAATGGAACGTGTAAAAATAATGTACATTTTTCGCTGTATTTTTAAGTTATTGACGGTCTAAATACAGTGATATAAACCTCACCTGTGTTCCCGTTTTTATTTCACGCACTGGAACGCACCCCAGAGCTGGTTTCGTGGGGATCTGTATAGGTTCCGGCTTTTTTGTGATTTACCCCCGGGGCGGGAGGGCGAGGGTCCGGGTGGTCCCGACGGCGGGGTGCGGGCTGGGGGGCAGCGGCAACACCCCGGCTGTCTCGGGGCTGCAGGGGCGACCGGGAAAGGTCGCAGAGCGAGGCTGGGAGGAGCCCTGAACGGGACTCCCTGCCTTCCCCGGACGGCGGGAAGGGCTGGCCCGAGGGGACGCCTCGGGGGTCCCTG
>NW_009953651.1:1295141-1308017 GCF_000747805.2 Chaetura pelagica | reverse complement strand
GGGATGAGGACTGGATGGGAAGAGGCTGGCAGCAGCCCCGGGCTGACCTCTATCTCGTCCCCAGGGCTCCCACTTTCACAGCTCCCGGCGCGAGAAGTTCGGCAACGTCTTCAAGACCCACCTACTGGGCCGGCCGGTGGTGCGGGTGACAGGTGCTGAGAACATCCGCAAGATCCTGCTGGGCGAGCACACACTGGTCAGCACGCAGTGGCCACAGAGCACCCAGATCATCCTGGGCTCCCACACCTTGCTCAGCTCTGTAGGTGACCTGCACCGCCAGCGCCGCAAGGTGAGCCGCACAACTGCCCTGGCAGAGCCGGATGGCACCTCCTGCCCAGGCTTGGGCTTCGGTGACACATGGAACCCACCGCTTTAACCACCTGCCTCTATTCCCCTTCTTCTTCTCCTAGATCCTGGCCAGAGTGTTCAGTCGTGCTGCCCTGGAGAGCTATTTGCCGCGGATCCAGAAGGTTGTGAGCTGGGAGCTGCGGGGCTGGTGCATGGAGCCGGGCTCCATCGCAGTTTATTCCTCTGCTAAAACCTTAACTTTCCGCATTGCAGCTTGGATTCTGCTGGGACTCCGCCTGGAGGAAAAGCAGTTCAAGAACCTGGCCAAAACTTTTGAACAGCTGGTGGAGAACCTCTTCTCCTTGCCCCTCAACATACCCTTCAGCGGGCTGCGCAAGGTACTGCCGCCTGCCCCATCCCTCTGCCTGGGGGAGGCCCAGGCCTCGGCAACACAGCGCCCTTGTTCTCAGGCTGGCCCAGAGACACTTTTGATGGGCCATGACATCTGCAACACCCTGTTTTGGGTCTGAGGGCTTGGTCTTGCCCATCCCAGCCATGTCTCTGTCTCTCTGCACTTCTCACCTGCTCCTGTTGGCTTCTAGTACCTCTGAGTACTGGCTCCAGTTTATTGTATAGTGCAGGGCTTCTCTGCTCCCTCACCCCATACATTGCCATTATTGGCTCTGGTTAGTCCATCATGTCTGGTCCTTGACCCATCTCATCCCTCCTGGGCTCCTGTCAGCCCACAGCGAAGGTGTTTGTGAGCATGATCACAAAGACAGATGAGCACAGTGCAGCTCAGGTTAGCACTCCCTGTGCACCTCAGGGCAAGCTGAGGACTTGAAACCCTCTTATGGTCTTTGGTCCCTTGTTCCCCAGCAGCAGAGAGACAGCGAGGAGTCCTGGAGAGGAACATGGCAGAGGGACAGTCTCTTTTGCCTCTTTCAACTCACAGTTTCTTCCCTGCTGCCTTGCCCCTCTTTGCCTGTCTCCCCACACTCCTTCTGTGCCACCTCTCCACTCCTATTTCAGTCTGTGTTCCCTCTTCTGACTTTGGATTCTCTGCCTTTACCACAGCTCAAGTCTCCTGCCCCTTTTAGCCAGATCTTGCCACATCTTTTATTTCCACTGAGAGCTCTGCCCTACCCCATCACCTTATACAGCCAGTTCCAGTTCTCCCCCAGCTTTGTTGCTGGCTCTTCTCCATCAGTTCCAAACTCTTGCTTCCCCTGCCCAGTTTCCCTTCACAGCTTGTCACCACTGTGAGCTTTTGTTCCCATCCTGTCCTCCCTGCTCACTCTCAGGTCAGGCATGGCCTGTCTGGCCCCAGACCAACATCTTCAACTTGCATTTGAGGTCCCCTTGTCTTTGCTCTTCCTCCCTGCCCTGTTTTTCTTTGTCCAGTTCTTCCCCACCTCAAATCCCAGCCTTTGTATCTTCTTTCCAACATTTGCTCATGGCTATATTTCATACAAAATTTCTGGTCCTTCTGGAGCCCCGGGCTGACCTCTATCTCGTCCCCAGGGCTCCCACTTTCACAGCTCCCGGCGCGAGAAGTTCGGCAACGTCTTCAAGACCCACCTACTGGGCCGGCCGGTGGTGCGGGTGACAGGTGCTGAGAACATCCGCAAGATCCTGCTGGGCGAGCACACACTGGTCAGCACGCAGTGGCCACAGAGCACCCAGATCATCCTGGGCTCCCACACCTTGCTCAGCTCTGTAGGTGACCTGCACCGCCAGCGCCGCAAGGTGAGCCGCACAACTGCCCTGGCAGAGCAGGAGGGCACCTCCTGCCCAGGCTTGGGCTTCGGTGACACATGGAACCCACCGCTTTAACCACCTGCCTCTATTCCCCTTCTTCTTCTCCTAGATCCTGGCCAGAGTGTTCAGTCGTGCTGCCCTGGAGAGCTATTTGCCGCGGATCCAGAAGGTTGTGAGCTGGGAGCTGCGGGGCTGGTGCATGGAGCCGGGCTCCATCGCAGTTTATTCCTCTGCTAAAACCTTAACTTTCCGCATTGCAGCTTGGATTCTGCTGGGACTCCGCCTGGAGGAAAAGCAGTTCAAGAACCTGGCCAAAACTTTTGAACAGCTGGTGGAGAACCTCTTCTCCTTGCCCCTCAACATACCCTTCAGCGGGCTGCGCAAGGTACTGCCGCCTGCCCCATCCCTCTGCCTGGGGGAGGCCCAGGCCTCGGCAACACAGCGCCCTTGTTCTCAGGCTGGCCCAGAGACACTTTTGATGGGCCATGACATCTGCAACACCCTGTTTTGGGTCTGAGGGCTTGGTCTTGCCCATCCCAGCCATGTCTCTGTCTCTCTGCACTTCTCACCTGCTCCTGTTGGCTTCTAGTACCTCTGAGTACTGGCTCCAGTTTATTGTATAGTGCAGGGCTTCTCTGCTCCCTCACCCCATACATTGCCATTATTGGCTCTGGTTAGTCCATCATGTCTGGTCCTTGACCCATCTCATCCCTCCTGGGCTCCTGTCAGCCCACAGCGAAGGTGTTTGTGAGCATGATCACAAAGACAAATGAGCACAGTGCAGCTCAGGTTAGCACTCCCTGTGCACCTCAGGGCAAGCTGAGGACTTGAAACCCTCTTATGGTCTTTGGTCCCTTGTTCCCCAGCAGCAGAGAGACAGCGAGGAGTCCTGGAGAGGAACATGGCAGAGGGACAGTCTCTTTTGCCTCTTTCAACTCACAGTTTCTTCCCTGCTGCCTTGCCCCTCTTTGCCTGTCTCCCCACACTCCTTCTGTGCCACCTCTCCACTCCTATTTCAGTCTGTGTTCCCTCTTCTGACTTTGGATTCTCTGCCTTTACCACAGCTCAAGTCTCCTGCCCCTTTTAGCCAGATCTTGCCACATCTTTTATTTCCACTGAGAGCTCTGCCCTACCCCATCACCTTATACAGCCAGTTCCAGTTCTCCCCCAGCTTTGTTGCTGGCTCTTCTCCATCAGTTCCAAACTCTTGCTTCCCCTGCCCAGTTTCCCTTCACAGCTTGTCACCACTGTGAGCTTTTGTTCCCATCCTGTCCTCCCTGCTCACTCTCAGGTCAGGCATGGCCTGTCTGGCCCCAGACCAACATCTTCAACTTGCATTTGAGGTCCCCTTGTCTTTGCTCTTCCTCCCTGCCCTGTTTTTCTTTGTCCAGTTCTTCCCCACCTCAAATCCCAGCCTTTGTATCTTCTTTCCAACATTTGCTCATGGCTATATTTCATACAAAATTTCTGGTCCTTCTGGCTTTTGCAGGAGGCATCTTGATACAGAGCCACACATACTCTGTGACTCCATCCACCCCAGTTTGCAAAGAGATTGCTGATAATTGTACTTGCTGAAACCTTGCTTAAATGCTTTGCTGCACAGGAGTCTAACAACTGGAGATTATTCACTGGGTGTGATAAATGTGTTGTTCTTTACTATATATCCTGGTAAAGCCACTCATCTGTTCCTGCTTGGACTCAGTTTTATTAAATTACTTCTTCCTGTCCCTTTGGACAAGTTTCCTTTGGACCTGACACAACTGTGGGTTTGTTCAGTGCAGGTGCCTCTGGACTTGGTACCATGGGTTTACTGGTGTATTTTCCTCACAGAGGGCTTAGAACTTGTATTTGATTCACAACAGCAAGGCAACAGAATTTGCAGTAGTTACCCCAAAAATGCTGTCTCATGCAAGGCTTTGGGGCTGAGCAACAAATTAAACAGTTCTTGCTGTTACAGATCCTGGGATTAAGGATTGCCACACTTGGATTCCCTGGTCTCTCTGGAGATGGGGGTGGTTTCCTAAGGCTCTCCTGAACTGTGTCTGCCTCCCGCAGGGAATCAAAGCACGGAACATGCTACATGAGTTTATGGAGAAGGCTATACAGGAAAAACTGCAGAGAAACAACCCAGAAGATCACAGCGATGCTCTGGATTTCATAATTAACAGTGCCAAGGAGCATGGCAAAGAATTCACCATGCAGGAATTAAAGGTAAGGACAACCCACTTTGCAGTGTCCCTTGTGACTTGGTGGCTGTTTGAGAGACCTGGGCTGAGAGGCAGGAGGAAGTTGTGTGGGGTCCCACCACCAGATCCTGCCCTCCTCTTACCAGCTCTGAGGTCACCATCTCCAGCACAAATGAGAAAGCCTAGACTCAGCATGCTCCTATGCTCTTGTAGGATTGTGTCTCTGCATTAGAAGAGAGCTGGTATTTAAAAAATGAATAAATGCCTCTTCTGCCTTTCCTTTTCATGGCCACCAGGCTTTAGCCTGACTTAGGGTGCTGGTAGTGTTATGTGGCTGTGCTAAGGCTCTGTACATCAGTGTGCACTTGGTAACCTCCAAAACACTATCTTGGAAATATTTAGAGCTAGAGTGTGCTCCTCAAACATCCCCCAGCTTCTGGCATAGTGTGGTATGTAGGTCATGTCCCTGTATTCCTCAGTGCTGTGAACCCAGAAATCTCAGAGATGATGAATCAAAATGGGTCCAGGGATGGGGCAATGGATTCTGGGTCATCCCTATCACTTCATCATTAATTGTCATCTAGCTCGTGGATCGCTATTGTGCATTACTATGACTTAGGGATGAACACAGCAGTCCTTACTGAGCCAAAACTGCCAACGGAATGTGAAGAGTATTTTGCCAAAGATCTTGGGGAAAAAAACCTGTCATTAATACTATTAATACATTAATATTATTCATAGCTCCAGGTCACTTGGTGTCAGTGAATGACAGATGACACTGCATTTATGTAACAAGTTTTGAAGCACTTTTGCATGGGTACAGCAACTGAATATCGTTTAAAAGCATTCAACATACATAATTTTTCCATTTAGTTAGGTATTTAAGGAAAACCATGTAAAGACTAATGGTTATAAATATTTTGTAAAAGTGTAATCTCTAAATCTAAAATATTTGAAAGACTTTACAGTGACTTCGATGCAATTAGAATCATAGAATCATTAGAACCAACATATATTCTTAAAATAATTTTATTGTAGTTATTTATTAAATTATTTATTGTGACTAATTGATACAATTAGAACCAGCATATATTCTTAAAGTAATTTTATTTTAGTTATTTTTTATATTATTTGTTGTAATATAATGGAATTTTTATACTATAATTATTTTCTAAAAATAATTGCCATATTGAAAATGTGGTTGAGTAATCTTTGTTAGTATTAACTGAGGATATTACACACAAATAATTACATGATCTCTCATCATGTCCCTGGCTTTGACCACAAATGGAATAAGGGGATATTAAACATAACATGGAGTAACATGGCAGTAGCCTTGGACAGCTAATTTAAGTTATAGTATATTCACATGCTGTCCTGTACTTCTACAGTTAGAAAATTTCTATCTTGTCTGGATTTAACAAAATTACTTGCAAACCAAGCTGCCTATGCTTGCAATTACAGGAATATTTTCCACTTTAGTAAACCAGTAGTACAGCTCTGATCCAACAAAGTGGTGTAATTGGATAAAAAGTGCAAACCTGTTTCAGAGTCGTGTATATATCTGGTTTTGAGAGACACTCCAAACACTGGCACGCATTAGTTATTAATTTGCTTTTTGTTCAAATTATTTTGAAGGACTGTTTTCCCCAGAAATCTTCCTAAATACACTATGATTTGCACTGCTGGCTTGAACTTAGCAGGACCCTTGAAGTGTAAGGTCACAAAAAAAGCTATCGCTTTGCCAAAAGTGTTTAAAAACATTTAAAACATTGGAAGGATTAAAAAAAGACCCAAACATTAAAACATCCAATGTAATAGTGCTGTCATTGGCTGGATGGGTGAAATTGCAACATAGCCAGTCCTGCCTCCCAGGATGGGGAGTTGGTCTGTAGCACAGGGATAATACTGGTGAAGCTGTGGGAAGATGCTGCCTTCCAGTCATCAGTGATGTTGGCTTTGTAAATGCAGGGAGAGAAGGTCAGCAGCTTGGTGTCACAGCTTGTGTAGCAGCACTGTCAGTGGTTGATGCAGGGAGTCATAAGGGCTGTTATTTCAAATTGCAGAGCCTGCCCTAAATTCTTTGCATGTTATTGAAATGTTTAATTACAAGTGGTGGAACTGAGAGATTTCTTTTCATCTGGGTCTGCTACCTTGTGAATGTAAAAATTCCTGCACACGCCTGCAGGAGGTGTGATTGGGGTCGACAGGGAGCTGTTATTTCAGAGGTTTTATTTCAGATGAAAGATGCCCCTGAGAGCTGCACTTTGACAAAAGCCTCTAGTCCAGCCAATATATGGCTCTGGGGATGGTAGCAAAGAGTAACCCTAGTTACATTACCCTTGACCTTACCAGACTTGATTCCAGGTACCTTCAGGCTTCAGGTATTTTTTGCTTCACCATTCCAGCAACTGGTTGTCTCAGAACAATTTAAAATCCAGACACAAAGCTGTGTGAAAGGAAACTGCTCTGTTTCCCTGGGCTCTTCTTTGCCCCTGGGCTGGAGTGATGAGTGCTCAGTACTGCCAGCCAGATCCCAGCCCCTCCCAGGGTGGCAGCTCCCTGTGCTCCTCTTCTCTTGGGCTACTCCTGTGGCTTTTGGATCTGGCCTCTGGCCTCAGTGCTCCTAACCCAGTGCTATGGAGCCACCGGCACCTTCAGATGGTGTTGTAAGTTTAAGCATTGTGTTTGCTGTCAGAGCCCTGACATGCCATGACCCAGCCCCAGGCAACCTGTAACTTTTGAAAAACAATTTCCAAAAGTTGATCACAGGGTACTGCAAACAACCTGTAACAACCCTGCATGTGCTGTGCCATATAGACCTTGCAGACAGTCTTAGAAAGACTTGGAT
Organism: Chaetura pelagica; assembly: GCF_000747805.2. NCBI lineage: Eukaryota > Metazoa > Chordata > Aves > Apodiformes > Apodidae > Chaetura > Chaetura pelagica. The sequence goes on along the minus strand of NW_009953651.1, from coordinate 1,300,931 downwards.
GCTCCGTGGGGATCTGTGAGCTGGGACAAGGCATCTGTTACGGATTTGACTGTGCTGTGGTCCATCTGAGCTGATTAACCTCCCAGCTTGTTCTGGACACATCTGCTACGAAGCTATAAGGACCACTGCTGTGCTTCAGGCTGTAAAGCTTGAAAAGCAAGCAATTCCTTTGCTTAGTGTGTACATTCCTGTGAGAGAGCTCCCTGCTGGCTACAGCAGCTCCCTGGCTGACTTGCTATATAGCAGAGAGGTGTTACTGCTTTTGACTCTGTTGGTTTGAGTCCTCTCCCAAACAAATGGTCGATTATAACTGGAGGTGGATCACATGCAACCTATTTTATCTGCCAGTGCATCTGGGATATATGCAAAAACACACAGCCTCATAAGCCCTGGCTGGGCAGAAAGGTAAATGCTGTGCACAAACGGGAATTGGCAGATGAAGGTAAGAAGCATAATGCTTGAAATTAACTTCACGCAGTATACTAAAAGGCATGTTAAAATACTTTTTAAAAATTCGTAAATCTTGGGAGGAAAGCTTAGAAGAGTGTCGTGGTTTGGGCCCAACACAACAACAAAGAACCTGCTCCATGGCTGCTCCCTCAGCTCCCTCCACCCCCGCATACACATGCTCTGGGATGAGGAGGACAAAGCTCATAGGCTGAGACAAAGGACAAGGAGGGTTCTTCACCAATTAAGGTTCCAGGCAAAACAGATTCAACTTGGGGAAAAAATAATAATTTAATTTCACACTAATCAAATACACACGGGACACAAGCAACACAAAGAACAGGGCTCGCACCCCTCCCTTCTTCCCAGGCCCAAATCACTTTGTTCCCGGTTTCTCTCCCTCCTTCCTCCCAGCAGCACAGGGGAACAGGGGATGGGGTTTAGAGTCAGTTCACAGCCTGGTGGTTCTTGCCGCTCCTTCCTCCTCAGGAATGACTCCTTACAGTCCTTCCCTGCTTCCCATGGGGTCCCTCCCATGGGATAGAGTCCTCCACGAACCTCTCCTTCATGAGTCCTTCCCACAAGGTCTGGAGCTGCTCCAGCCTGGGCTTCCCACAGAATCATGAGCTGCTTCAGGAACAAACCCTCCTGGCGCCGGGGTCTTCCAGAGCTGCACAATCAGAGTCCACTGGCAGCAAATCCTCTGGCCACAAAATCCAAGTCCAGTGGCCAAGTTCACCCCTCCTGGCACCTTCAGGGAATGTTCCACCACGTTCCTCTATGAGTGCAGGGGCACAGCTGCCATCTTGCCATGGGTTGCAGGGAAACTTTTGCTTGGGCACCTTCTTCCCCTTTTTCCTGACCAGCCACCAGCACTGCTCTCCTCCACTACAGGTCTCCTCCAAGTGCTTCTCTGCTCAGGTGTTATGTTGATTCTTTCATGTTAATTGCTGAGGTGCATCTGTTGTGTCTCTGATGGCTCTTTGGCTGGGTTTTGGGGCAGGGGAGCTTCTCAGCTTCTTATTGGTGCCACTCCTGTGGCCCTTCCCCTGCTACTGAAAAACCCACCAAACCAGAACAAAGAGGTAATTAGATTGGAGGTAATCTCATTTGTGTTTCTGTGTCAGTCACTTGGCAAGTGGATGTCCAGTCTGTACAGAAATGGAAGAATGAGGGTGTCTTGTTTTGGTCTCTGCCAACCTAGAGTGGGTTCAGGTCTGTGGAGAGCAGGGGGGGCAGGGATGCGAGGGCCCTCTGCACAGGGGAAAAACCTGCAAAAGGTAAAAATCATCTGCATCACAACCAGTTTAAAATGGTGTTAAAACTTGTCACCTTCCTTCCTCTCCCAGGAGTCAGCGATTGAGCTCATATTTGCTGCTTTTTTCACCACGGCTAGTGCTAGCACGTCTCTGATCCTCCTGCTACTGAAGCATCCCTCAGTGATTGAAAAAATAAGGCAGGAGCTGATGGCCCACGAGTTGTACCAGCAGTGTGAGTGCTGTGCTGCAGGACCCTGCCCAGACACCCTGACCTCGCAGAGCAAGGACAGCGAAAAGCCACTTAACCCCATGGCCGAAGATGCTTGCAAGGACCAGAGCCAGCCCTTGCACCCAATGAAGGAAGGCTTCCCTGAGTCCTGTGCCCCGCTGGAGCCCACCCTGCTCCAAAGCAGTCACTGCCCTGGTCCCCAGCTCCAGGTACCGTCAGGGCAGAGCTGTCGCTGCCCCTCAGACATCAGCCTGGAGAAGCTAAGCCGCCTGCGCTACCTGGACTGTGTGATTAAGGAGGTGCTGCGGGTGCTGCCCCCTGTCTCCGGAGGCTACAGGACAGCGCTGCAGACTTTTGAGTTGGATGTAAGTGCCTTGAATGCCAGCGGACTGCTCGGGAGCTGCTGCCTGCCACTGCCTATAAAGACCATGTGTCCAGCACAGCAGTGCTGTACAGCGGTGTAGTCCAGGGGAAGGTGGCATCCAGCAGTTTCCATGGGTCCCAGCTGGTTGTGGGAGAAAAGGAGCTGCAGAGCAGATGGGCAACGTGGCAGGGCTGTCCCCAGGCATCCTCTGCTCACCCTCCACTAGCGCAGCTGGCTGCACAGGTATGTAATTCTCCTCTTCTCCCCTCTTCTCTCTTCCCCCTCAGGGCTACCAGATCCCCAAGGGCTGGAGCGTCATGTACAGCATCCGTGACACACATGAGACAGCCGCTATCTACCAGAGTCCCCCTGACAACTTCGACCCAGACCGCTTCAGTGCCGCGCGGACGGAGGCTGTGGGACGCTTCCACTACATCCCCTTTGGTGGTGGGGCACGGAGCTGCATCGGCAAGGAGCTGGCACAGGCCATCCTCAAGCTGCTGGCCATCGAGCTGGTCAGCACAGCCCGCTGGGAGCTGGCCCCCCCTGGCTACCCCGCCATGCAGACCGTGCCCATCGTGCACCCCATCAATGATGGGCTGCAGCTCTACTTCCACTCCTTGCAGCCCAGCTGCAGCAGCAAGGCCTGAGCCAGGGGTATGCTGTCCCCTACAGCCCTGGTGTCAGTGCCCCTCCACGACTGCCAGGCGTAGGTCTCTGCCTCACTGGGTCACAGCAGAGCAAAACCCCAAAGGTCTTTTTATTTTTCCCCTCTTGGTGTGCAAGCTCGTAGGGAGAGTCCTGCAGAGTCCTGCCCTTGAGCACTGGAGTAAGCCTCAGCCCAAGCCTGGGGCAAAAACCACTGAAGCTGCTGGCAAAGAGCACCTTTCATGGGGGCTCAAACAGCCCCTGCTCCACCCACATTTCCAGCCACCAGCAATGGGGAGCTAAACTCCCAGCTCCTAGAGCTTTTACGTCCCGTGGGTGTGTTACAGGAGAGCAGGAGAAACATCCTGCACACTGCAGTTTTTTAGATGTAAAAAGAGGAAAGATAGAGGACTTTGCAGGAAAACACAAGCCAGGGCCACCCAATCCACTGCATCAGCGGTAGCTAGAATAATAGAGTGTAAAGTGGTTTTTATTGTAAATATTTAATCTAATTCCTGCACTTCCATTAGAGCTGGCACAAATAGGACATGACTCATTTAGTAGTAGTAGCTGTGTATGCTGTGCCTGAGCACTGTGCTGCTGCTTGGGGTCTGCCATGGAGCCCTCCTCTGGAGATGCACTCTCCAGCTGCAGCCTGAGGGAGGGATTGGACTGAAGCAGGGGAGGTAACTTTGGGGAATAAACATTTGGAAAACTGACATTTCTGAATGTGTCTGATTTGTGGTAGAAAGTCCTCTGTTCCTGATGATGCTGTTTACATTACGGGGGGGAATTTGCAAGGTGACACAAGCCCCATGGGTGCTGGCTGGCCAGACTGACCTTGTCACCTCCCACAGTCTAGCTCTGCCAGGGACAGGACAGTGCCAGGACAGCAGCTCTGTGGGGCCATGCAGGGGGTGGTGCCAGGGCTACACGTGGGTGCTGAGGGCACCTTTTCAGGGGGATTTTCAGTATCACCTGCCTCATTGAGACATGAGGTATTTCTCTCCCATGTAAAATGAAGTGGGCCCCGTTGCTTGTGCCTTGCGAACAGAGCTGGGCCCAGGTCCTTGCTCCACTGCAATGTGTTTATAAGCTCCTTTTAGCTTTACCTCTCTTCTCCACTGGCATGCATCCTGTGTGGAAGCAGTGGGGGAAACCATCTGCTTTCTCCCTCCTGTGCATTGTGGTGTGCTTTGAAGAACCAGAAGCAGCTTGACCTGCAAGGTCAGAAATGTGGCATGACAACAGGGTCCCTTTGGAAAGGCTCTGGGGAGCTCCCTTGTCCTCTGAATCTCTGTCATCATCCTGCTTCAATGCCAGGCTACTTGGCATTGCCCCTACAGGCAATTGTTCCTACAGGGCAATGAGCTTACCCTGGCCAGTCCCCCTGTGTAGGTCGGTTCTGGGGCACAGAGGGCTGGGCAGGGAGCACAAACGCTGCCAGGGGCAGAAATGCGGCTCCCAAATGCAACAGGTTAAGTCTGGAAGAGGCTGAGCTGCCGGACTGAGTTAAGTGCTGTTGGCAGGTCGACCCCGTAGTCAACCAGAGCCCCTGTCCCTCCTGACCTTGTCCTGAAAGGTGAATCTTTTTGGCTATCAGAGGTGAAATCAGTGGGTGGTGGCTACAAGTGGCAATGACTAATTAGCAGGAGCTGCTGGCATGGCTGAGACCCGCGGGGGATGCAGGCTCCCGCTGCGGGCAGGGCTGGGCCTGCAGAGCCCAGCACAGGGTGTGGGAGGGCCAGGGCTCCTCCAACAGCGCACTTAAAAATTACCCTGGGCGCTAATGAGCCCCATAGCCACCCGCTGGAAACGTAACGTGGATCTACTAAAAAAAAAAAATAAAAAAATTCTTGAAACTGATTATGTTTGCAGATAAACACGAGCATTTCCAAATGAAGTGTAATAATTGTTACTTGTAATCAAAGTTTGTTCGTATTAGGCTGTTAATTTCTTGACCCCCTTCCAAGATGTTTTTAATTATCCCTTTCACTCTTTTCCATTTGATTCTTTCGAGCCGATGGCTGCAGAATAGACAGCTGGGGAGATAATAAAGCTTTCCTGTGGCAATTATCGGTGCTCAGGCCACCGTATCTCGTTATTTTGATAGACAGTGAACTTGGCGCGGTTGCCGGCCGGGTTCACGCAGATGCCCCGCGCCCCCCGGCCAGCGCCGATCGGCCCCTGCGGAGACGCGCTGGGAGCCTCGCCGTACCCCGAGGGCTGCGCGCTCCCTGGGGCGAGGAAGTACCGCCGAGGCGGGCAGTCCTGCTCCGGCAAGGCATCGCAAGAGGACGGAGGGTCTCGTGTGAGGCGTTGATTGCCAGAAAAATAATAATTAAAAGTGACATCTCCCCTCTACACAAACACACACACAACTTCCAGAGTTTATTGAGCTTGTCTGAGAGCACGAAAGCAAAAGTAACAGGGAGGGAAGGGGAAGAAAAGGAAAGAAAAAGCGAAGGCGTTGATTGCCAGAAAAATAGTAATTAAAAGTGACATCTCCCCTCTACACAAACACACACACAACTTCCAGCGTTTATTGAGCTTGTCTGAGAGCACGAAAGCAAAAGTAACAGGGAGGGAAGGGGAAGAAAAGGAAAGAAAAAGCGAGGACGATAGTTTATTGGTAGCAGTCGTGGCCGACGGAGCGCTTCGCGGCCCCGTCCCTTTCTCCGCGGCCCCGCAGCCGCACTCCGGTGGGTGGGTACTCCATTCCCCCGCGGGCGCGTTCCCCGTACGGAGCCTCCTGCGCCGGAACGCAGCGGACGCCCCAGCGGGCGCAAAGTCCACGCAGCCCCGCGGGTCGCCCCGGTACCACCGCGCTCCTCCTCGGTGGA
>NW_009953651.1:1293872-1294304 GCF_000747805.2 Chaetura pelagica | reverse complement strand
GGCTTCTCCGCGCTGGTTGCCAGCGCCCTGTGCACCGTCCTGCTGCCCCTGCTGGTTTTCCTGGCTGCCGTGAAGCTCTGGGACCTGTACTGCGTGAGCGGCCGCGACCCCAGCTGCCCGCTCCCACTGCCCCCGGGCACCATGGGGCTCCCCTTCTTCGGGGAGACGCTGCAGATGGTGCTGCAGGTAAGGCGAGGCGATGCCGCGGGGAGCTGAGAACACCCCCGGCTCCTCCTCTGGCTGCAGGGGAGGGGGATAAGCAGCGGTTTCGCCGGACCCCCGTGCTCCGATGGAAAGAGCTCTCCCTGCCCCTTCCTCTCCTCCTTTAAAATATGTTTTTTATTATTTTTTCCCCTCCCCGGTCCAGAGGCGGAAATTCCTGCAGATGAAGCGCAGGAAATACGGCTTTCTTTTCAAGACTCCACCCCTCTG
>NW_009953651.1:1290540-1293734 GCF_000747805.2 Chaetura pelagica | reverse complement strand
GGGGCGGGGTGTGGGTGCGGCCGCTGTGGGCGCTGCTGCTGAGCCTCTGTCCCCTTCCTCGTCCCCTTGGGCAGGTGATCATGCGGGCCTTCTCCCGGGACGCCCTGCAGCACTACGTGCCCGTCATCCAGGAGGAGGTGAGCTCCTGCCTGGCGCGGTGGCTGGGCGCCGCCAGACCCTGCTTACTGGTGTATCCCGAGGTGAAGCGCCTCATGTTTCGCATCGCCATGAGGATCCTCTTGGGCTTCCAACCCCGCCAGGCCAGCCCCGACGGCGAGCAGCAGCTGGTGGAGGCCTTCGAGGAGATGATCCGCAACCTCTTCTCCCTCCCCATTGATGTGCCCTTCAGCGGGCTCTACCGGGTAAGGCTCCTGGTGGGCTGGGAGGAGGGGAAGTGCCCCTGCATCCAGGACAGTGGGGAATATATGGAAAGGATGGCAGTATGGCCAAAGTCACATGTTACTCTCCCTGCTGCTTGGTTAGGGCTTGCGGGCTCGAAACATCATCCATGCCAAGATCGAGGAGAACATCCGTGCCAAGATGGCCTGCAAGGAGCCTGAGGGTGGCTACAAGGACGCACTGCAGCTGCTGATGGAGCATACACAGAGCAATGGGGAGCAGCTCAACATGCAGGTGAGGCTTCCCAGGGCCTGATCCATCCCTTTTCCCTTGCCCCTCTTTCAGCAGAACACTTACCTCTTGGGGCCAAAAGGAGAGAGCAGCAAGTGTCCCCTCTCCTCATTACATAAACCAGCTTGTGTAGTGCGCTGGGGTGCAGAGGCTGCAATCAGGCTGTTGGATGGGGTGCACAGGGCGAGAGCCATGTCCACAAGCAACACAAGCACCATCCTTAACCTGTGGGTGCCTGCCCCAGCCTGGGAGCAATGCACAGCATTATAGTGGTGGAGTGGGCCTGGTAGAGATAGTATGTTTGGGGTCTGTTTTATGCCTCCTCTGTCTCTGTGTAAGGAACTGAAGGAGTCTGCCACAGAACTGCTGTTTGGGGGCCACGAAACCACTGCCAGTGCTGCCACGTCATTGGTTGCCTTCCTAGGGCTCCACCACGATGTTCTGCAGAAAGTGAGAAAAGAGCTGCAAGTGAAGGTGCGTGTCTTCCTCAGAACCATTTCACAGGAGGGGGCAGTGGGAAGGTACCCCCAGGAGAGGCAACCCCAGGCGGGGCTTCCCTTGACCCAGGTGGTGCCCTACTTCTGGGGTTGGCAACACCACTGAATGAGGGGTGGCAGCTTTGCAGTGCTGGAAGCCCTAGCCACCCACTCCATAAATGTCATGGCAGCATCTTCCTTCCTAGGGGTTACTGTGCAGTTCCAATCAAGAGAAGCAGCTGGACATGGAGGTCTTGGAGCAGCTGAAGTACACGGGATGTGTCATCAAAGAGACCCTCAGGCTGAGCCCTCCTGTACCTGGAGGATTTCGAATTGCACTCAAGACCCTTGAGCTAAATGTAAGCGGGGCTTGGGCTCGACTCCTCAGCACAGCTGTGAAGTTCTGGTGCATTCATGTAGCACATCTGCCTTTGAGTGACCTGCAGGGAGCCAGGAGGGGAGGTGGGATGTGCCGATGTGTCCTGTGCTGACACTTCATCTTATGTAACACAGCAAGGCACTTCATGTCTCCTTTCTCTTCTTTTGATAGGGTTACCAGATTCCTAAAGGTTGGAATGTTATTTACAGTATCTGTGATACCCATGATGTGGCAGATCTCTTTACCGACAAGGATGAATTTAACCCAGATCGCTTCATGTCTCCATCTCCAGAGGATTCCTCTAGGTTTAGTTTCATTCCTTTCGGTGGGGGCTTGAGGAGCTGCGTGGGTAAAGAATTTGCAAAAGTCCTTCTGAAAATATTTACAGTGGAGCTGGCTCGGAGCTGTGACTGGCAGCTGCTGAATGGACCTCCTACAATGAAAACGGGCCCCATAGTGTACCCTGTGGACAATCTGCCTACCAAATTCATAAGTTTCAGTGGCCAAATCTGAGATCTGAACTCTTGCCTCCAGCTGGATTTCTATATAGTATCTAATATGTATATAGTAACTTTTTATAGAAATGAAGGCCTTTAAATATTTAAAATTGTGAATGTACAATAGTTATTTATGTCTTCTAAATATTTCAAAAGGCAATGTTATTTTTTTCCCCAAGCACTACAATTATGGGTCTCTGATTCATAATTAGATAATGTTATTTCTATAGAAATAAGTTTTCCCCTATTTAAAAAACTTACTGAAAGCTGGCCAGCTAAGCATTTGAAGACATTTCATGATGCTGTATGTATTATTAAATATTCTTAAAGGCATTCGGAACAATGGTAACTTGCTACTCATCCAAGTTACCTACAATGGTTATTGTTTGCGAATGTTTTCAGTATTATTTGTTTCTAGATCTTATGTTTAATGTGTGAATTTTAAGTTTGATAATAAAGTTTTATTTTTATGATCATCTGTATGAAGATCTGTGTGTATGCTAGAGAGTAACTTAACCAGTCTAAAGGGTTTGAATATAAAGTCAGATCTGCTTTTTTGAATGAGCTATTTGCTCTATGCTCTTAACTCTCCCCTCCTCCCCCACAACGTGATTGTCACTCGTGAATAGTGCATTTTTAGAAGTTTTAGCCTATTAAGTGGCAAGAGCAGTGCAAAAACATACACAGTCACTCAAAACAGTATGGGGTGATAGCAAGTGGTATCAAGTCTCTTATCAAGCACATAATCTTGAGGCATAGAAAATAAGAAAGAAAAGGGAAGCAGAAGAATAACGTACACCAAAAGTCTCTCTCGTTTAGCTAGAAAACATAGGTTGAGAATTAAAAAAATTCCCTGGAGGTCCTCTCCTCCCATGTTACTGCTGACCTGTGTAAGGACACCATTGGATCATGTTCTGTGTTGAGTCTGCAGGCTATGCATCCTTATTTACGAAGGTGTCTCTTATCAGCTCGTAGAGCAAATATAATCTGCTGGGATTTCTTCTTGAAATGCAATGGCTCTGACTAGGTCAGAGATAGAACATACATTTGGCTTAAGAACTTCTTTCCTGGAATTCAGCAAAGTAAAAACTAAAAGGCAGGCACTAATGTGAATTGATTAACAGGGAATCAACTGTTGAGATGCAATTCCCTGGGGGTGTGTAAGCAAGGCAGATAAAATGCCCTAGGCATGACCCTGTTTTGGTTTAACCA
>NW_009953651.1:1281429-1290517 GCF_000747805.2 Chaetura pelagica | reverse complement strand
CCCCCATCACTACACCTATTAGTCTTCCCTCAAAAGTCAAACAACATAGTCTGGCTCTATAAACATCTAGAGAGTGAACCAATGTAATTCAGTGTCATGATCACTTATAGCACTGTATCAACCAATTTAAATTTTTGTTTGCTTCTGGAAAACCATCACTTTTTCATTATGTTCCACCCAGGTCAAACTTAAGGACAGAGTTAAGTTGCTCAAAATCACTGGAGGAGTTTAGTAGCATCTATGAGGTTTGGGATTTTATTTTTGTAAAGGAGTGTTTTGTAAAGGAGAATACATTTAATGTGTTTCCAGCTAGCATTTTAAATGCATATGCCTCTAATGTAAGACCTTAGGCGCAAGCTACATATAAGCATACCCATCAAGACTTTTTTGTATTCCATTTTTTAGAGTCTCATAATACAAATGATAATCTCCTTAGATGATGATGATGATGATGATGATGATAATAATAATAATAATAATAATAATATCCTGAGTATTAATGTTTAAAATCTTAAACAATTTTTATTATGCAAACTGCTTGCACCATTATACTTTTCACGGGGTTGATGAATAATCTAAGTTAGACCCCTTTATCACAAAATAGTAGCAGACAAATTACAAACCATGACCTGGATTTGGAGAGGATCTGAAGGCTGGAGAACAGCAAGACACTTGTCTTGATATCCCTCATTAACATTTTCCTCCTTCACACTACAACATTCTGCAAATCCGAATAGGTGTTGATATTACTTTTTTGTTTGTTTTTAATTGAAGTATTTAATATTTGGGATTTTTTTGTGTGGTCATATTATTTTAGTTTAGATTTTGTTTTTGTAAATAGCGGGAATCCAAGTCCTGTCTAGAAAATGTGGAGAATATGAACACTTTCACCTTGTAAATCTAAAGTCATACATGCGTTTCTCTGTCGGGTTTACAAGGCTGTTTGGAGAAAAAAAAATAATATACTTAATTTGGTTTTGTCTGGATATCTCAGGGCACATCCTCAGCTGTTGTAAATCATGGCAATATAATATATGTTAGGCACTGCCCCTGTATAATTTATCTCCGTAGTTAAATGGTCTGTCACTACTGTGTAATTTAGGCATCCTGGAGTTAGCTTTAAACAAGCTATTCCAAGAAATGGTAGCAGTGTAGCTGCAGCATTATGGAGCTTAGTGTGGGTTAACTGCTGAAATATTTGCCCAACTTTTTGAGCAGGTTTTACAATTCCTGCTAATCTCCTCCATACAGCTGTATCTTGACAGCTCAGGTGCTGTCTGCAAATCAGTTGCAGGTGAGCTCTGATATGATCACTTGTAGCTTTGCCCACTCAGCAGTGGCTGGTATGGGCATATGCTGAGGTTGCTGCACCCTTCACCCCTCTTGCTATGTTGGATCAGAAGCTGATCTTGTTGAAACATCATCTATTAAAGCCCAATTGTTTTGGGGTGGACCAGGTCCTCACTCTAGCTCTCTGTGTGAATATTTCTTGTGCTGGGGTGCTGCAGTGGAGATGGAGGAAGTGGCCATTTTGGACTGCTCAGCTTGAACAGGTAATTTCTAGAGCCACTCTCTAGCTTTCCTTTTGCAGGTGTTGCCATGTGTTACTGTGACTGACTGGTGTTCCAAGGCTCACAAGCTGGAAAATGGAGTAAATTTAGTGAGGAGTGCTCACTCCCTTCTTGTAGTTGGGCCTTTTTTTGAGGTATTTCATGTTTTCCCTTCTTAGTTAATCTGTAATTTAAAAGAAAAACTTCTGACTGAGTCTCTCTACAAAAAATGCACACAATTCAGTAGGTGCTATGCTTTGGTCTCAGAATCAAAAGCTATGATTTATATATAGCATGGTGTTCTTCTGTGAGAGTAAGGTTGGTTGCTGAAACCCACACTTGTCCTGAACCCATGGGAAAATAGCTCCTGTAAGCCAGCAGCATCTCTGGTGTCTAGAGTTTCTGAAGTATTTATGTGGTGCTACATGGATGGCTCTTAACAACACATAGTGATATCCACCCTTGAATAAAAGTGACATTAAAGAATGAAGTTGGTGTAAAATGGCATTGAGGAATGCTATTTGATAAATCAGTTCCAGGTAATAGTGATTTTTGGTAACGGTTATATGAGTAAGAAAAAAATGTGCAAATGGATGCTGAAGGCTCATTAGAAATAAAAAAAAAATAAATTAAAAATAATTAAAATATTTTGATGAGGTTTATTTATTTTGTCCTAGTGAAAAAAGGTTCTGTTGCTTCCATGTTACTTTCAGCAGCTGAGCAAGGAAATTTTTTTTTTCTTTTGGTTCATAGAAGGCCTTATTGAAAGCACAGTATAATTTGAAGCCTTGTAAGCTTAAGGTTTTGCACTTTTCTGACAATTTATTTTTTTACCTGTACTACAGGAATCATTTCTTGGGCCTTGCATGATGAGAGCCTGAGAAAAACATTCTTCTTTCTACCCCTTTTCTGTCTATCGTATGTTCTCTTATTTAATCCTGGTCAGTGATTTAGAATAATCTTTGGAGAGATACCAAGAAAAAAACTTTATATTATGTAAAATATTCCATCTTTGACTTTCAAGTGGTATTTGCCTAAGTGCTATAGGAAGTTTTAAAAACTATTTTTACAAGTCTGTGTCTAGTCATCTTTGAGAGCAGAACACTGATGTGTTTCGCTAATTCTACACATTAGCAGAGGTGTTCAGGTAGGATGCTGATATGCCTCAGTAGTTTGAAAGTAATGTGCTCATAAAACTAGACCTCTAGATCACTCTCTTTCTTGCTTTTTTTTTTTTTTTAAGCATTAGAATTTATTTTTATGAGGTATAAATTCTCAAAGTTTGCTATCTGACACAAAGGGAGCTGCCCTGCTGCTTCCTGAAACTCCTAACTCCTTTTGATTCAGTCCTCAGTACAGATTAAGCAGCCCAAGGGCAAGCAACCCTCCACAGAATTTCTTTAATATTACACACCATATTTCCTAGAACAGTCTAACAGGATCCAATGCAAGACTAGAGCGTACTATACCAGACTGTGCCTCTGCTGAACATCCATATCAAAAAACCCTACAGTCTGCTGACTTTTGGCAATGTTATTGAAATTATAAAAGACAGTCTCAAGTGTCATGTTTGCAACACGCTGCTTAGCAGGGTATGTTCTAGCTCCAGATTAGTTATTTTATTTATGTCTTAAAGGTACCATATTAAGTGTATTTTTCTTCTCTATTATAACAAAAAAGAGTGGGTAGGTTTGGATAGCATGTGTTAATCCAGATAGTTTTGTTTGCCAGGTGGTTTGTATTGTAAATTCTCTGCCAAGTTATACATCCAGCATGCAATGCAAAGCATATACAGATTAGCAGCAAAGATTTGAAAAGTTTATTAGTTGCAACCATTAGAGTGATAGATTAGGAGAAAGGAAACATAACTGGCAGCAAGTTTAGAGAAGACTCATTACTAGACTGGCTTGCTTTGCTTGTTTAATAATGTCTTACGAAAAATGTTACATGAGAAGTTCAATGAATAATGCAGCCTTCATTAAGTTATGTAAATGAATGTAACTTCGTGGGTGGGTTAGAAATGAAATATTTAACAAATCTGTTCACATCCAAAGAATAAGAGCAGCTGAGACAGTTTTTAAAGAATCTCAGATTTTAGTATTTAAAAGGTGACAGACAAGAGAACTTTGGTAGTAGGATATAGTGCTGTTTTAAGAGGTGTTTACAGCTTGCCTTTCAGTTGCAACATAGGCAGGGTAATATATTAAGTATTCTTCGTTAATTAAAGTGTTGTTTGTTCCTTTATCAGCTGTTCCAATACACCATTTCACTTGTCTACGCTGTTAGTCCCCCAGAGACACATGCAAAACTTGTGTGATTGCAAGGCTAGAAGGATCATTTTAGCAAAACTTAATTGTGGCATACTTGTTTGCCAAGTCATTTTGTTCACAAACACACAATCATTCATACAATGGTTGATTTAAATGCATTTTTTTCCTCCCAATTTATCACCATTTAGGAAGGCCTAAGGCTTCACAGGTTAAATTTACATAGCTCTGTGGGATAACTGCCACGACATGAGAAAATTATAAACCAATGACTAAATCAGCTATTGACAACATGCTTTCCTACCACACCCACAAATGCCAACCTTTCTTATGCCTCTCCCAAAACAAGTCCTTGGATTTGGGCCTCACAGCTTACCCAGAAGGTCAAAGATTGTTGGAGGCTGTTTTCCAGCAAAGGAGGGAATAAATTCCAGAGCTGAGGGCCCCACACAGGATCTCTCCAGAGATAAAAGTAACTGAAAGGCAGTCCCATTTGCACTCTTTTGGGTAGGAGGCAGGTCAGTAACACTCTGAGGTTGTTGGGAGCTGAAAACACCAGTTTCTGGGTCCTGAGCAGTGGTCTAGGTATGGCTGAGACAGTTTGAGGAGATGTGCACATGCATAAGTCTATCAGATTATGTTGAGTCATCTTTGCTAATGCTGCTTTAAATGGAATAGCTTCCTCAAGGAATTGGTATTTTGAGGGTTTTTTTCCTGCTTTAGATGTATGTCAATGTTAATGTATCTATCTCAGAAATATATTGCTTTTCTGCATAAAATGTCAGCAGAACAAACATCTTTTTCAGGATTAGATCTGAATTTAGAGTGGAAAGATTATAGTCTTGGTTTTCTTGGCTTGCTGGCTTAATTGACTGAGAGAAGCCAACGGGCTATGGTATGGTTTACCTAATAGTCTTTATTCTACATCTAGGCTTTCCTGAATTAACAATCTGTCTGTATCCTATGGGAGCAGAGGGAGAGGAGTGGATGGTGCCCTACTAGCTGTAGTAGTGCCAGTCTATGTTAAGAGGATTGGGAGTTTTTCCCCTTACAAATTTGTCATACACCTTCTCATAATATACCCTGCTTCTCTCCAAAGCTTCCTTTGGAAGACTAGGGGTGAAAGCATCATTGGAAACTGTTCCTAGATCTGGCAATAGCCTTGTCTTTTATGAATTGTTCTTAACTTTGACAAGAATGGAAGGAGATAGGGTAGGAACGCAGGGGAACCACCAGTGAGGCAAACAGCCCCACTGCTCCAGCACCACACCACAGCCCTGGCTACGTAACACAGGTGATTTTCACCCTAGCGTCATCCTTCTTGTCTCAACTTCTTGATCTTTGGTGTCGTTATATTAAATATACATTATTGATGTTAATGATGCTGCCTACAGCACTGCAGCAAGCTAGTGCGTGCATTATAAATCTAGCCGTAAAAGAGGAAACTTCATTAATCTTATCAACAGGTTGCTTGTAGTAGTAGCATGTCATGACCTTTTTCTCATTATATGAAATTAAATGGCTCAGATTTGTGGCATTTCTGAGGAAACCTTTCCTCTAACTGGGACTGAGAGCCTGCTGGTCACTTAAATGCACTAATTGTCAGTCAGCACTTCAAGGAAAAAATGCAGATTTCAATCATGGGGACATACACAGAAAAGTAAATTTTACAGAGGTGAGTTACATCCCTGCAAAGTGGAATAATATATATATTATTATTATTATTATTATTTTATTATTATATTATTATTATATATATAATATATTTATAATAGAATCCTCTTATTGTTCTCCTGTTTTGCATACTTGTAGTGTTTTTTGTATCAACAGTTTCCATATGTACTTATTATCAAAGTATTTAGAAGCAGGGAGAGCAGACAGGCCAAGCATGCAGATGAGGAAACTGAGAATCCTTAAGCAGTCAAAGGTACTACTTGTTTATTTTGGTGGCTCCTCGGTGATTGTTCTTTTCACTTTTTATTAACCTGCAAATGGATTAGTCCTCGTAAACTAGAGACCAGTGCACAACCCACTGCCCCAGAGATAAGGTCACAAAGAGGGGACGTGTCCCGAGTACAACCTCAGAGAAGAAATAGAAGTCTGAAGGCATTTACACGAGGCTGCCATTGCGCTTTGCTAACCCTACTGTGATTTACCGTATCAGTTCAACTGCTGACACCTTTATGTCCCTCCCTCCTATCCCAGCAGGCCACAGAGACACAGGCCATGATAGATGCTGGTGAACTTTTCCTCTGATCACCTTCTGAAGAACTTTCCCATAATCTATTGTTTTCTATCACAGTGGAAAACAAAACAAGGGTTTTTTTTTACTTTCAGTTACCAGCTATTTTGCCCTAACTTTAAAGCAATATACTGAATTTATTACATCAGTGTGAAAGAAGTTTTAAACTCTTGTCTCTTTATCCTACTCCCTGAACTTAACATGGTTCAGAGTAAATCAACGTAATTGCTGTTAGACCTACATTGTTGCAGGAATGTTTTATATTCCATGTTGTCAGTTATTTAGAACAGTTAATTGAAATTGCAAACATAAAAAGAAGGAAGCTACAGTTAGAAAATTAACTTTTTTTTTTTTTGTCTGTGGCCACTGTATGAGTTATAGGAAGAGCCAACGTTAGCTTTAATGTAAGACCAAAAGTGTCTGGAATATCTAAAAGAAAAAATACAGTTGTGGATTCAAGGCAAGTATTTCCTTTAACTGACCACATAAAAATGTAAGAACTCATTCTGGATTGAAAGAAGAAGCTTGTCTAGCATTCTTCTCTGTGATTCCAAAATACCAAAAAAATTATTGTATTTGTTTCTAAATTAATAAATGTTATGAGCTACACCTGTTTTTTTCTCATCAAAATTCAGCACCAGTATTACAGCATGAAGGGGAGAAGAAAGTCACAGCAATGTTAACAAGGGACATATTGAAGAGAGTGCACTTGGAAGGGAAAAAGGGGAAACTGTGCTCCAAGCCTTCTCCTGCAAGGGTTCTGCCTCTGAGAACACCCTTGGCTAACTGCCTTGCTACTGCATCCTCCTGGGAGGGTGAGCAGAGATGCGTGTACAAGTAAGCTTGTCCTGCATAGAGAAGCATCAGTACATGTGTAATAGGGAGTTAAGGAGCAGCTGGATTGGAAAGGAGACATCTGGGAAAGGTTGAGTCAATGACTGCCAGTAATGTCCTGATTGCAGCATTGATCAGCTTTATTCTTTCAGCAGAGAATTACATTTGAGGAGGTTGCTGTTCAAAATGTTCCCAAATATGCCTTCAGTGTCTTCCCCAAGGCTCTCTGTCTTCTCCAGGTTGTGACAATACGGTGGTAAATTAATCTTCTAGTTCCTGTATATTGATAGCAATGAATGATTTCTGTTAAAACCAGATTTTAATTGCAGTGGCCCGTGAGGCCATGCTTCTAGCATCAGGCTGCCTTGCATGCTCAAAGATCCTGCTCTGTAGTTTGAATACGTGGGACAGTGATGAGTTTAGGAAAGGCACCAGAGACTTTCTCTGAACGTGCTGGACTGCAACTGTGTCCCCTGGCTCTGACCTCTAGGTGGTAAAAATTATGTTATTGCTACAGTGTTCTCACTGACAGCTACTTTCAGCAAACATGATGTGTTAAAAAGGAGCCCTAAGATGAGTTTCCTTTGCAGGACTTGCCCCTAAAACAGTTCAGCCAGCAGAGCAAGCAGCTGTGCAGTACTGGGGAGAGGGATTTTTCTCCTTGTGGCCTGACACAGTTTTGTAGGGCCAGCAGCTTTGTTTCCAGAAAGGTGCAGCTTTACACTTTACAGAGAGGTTTGTTTTTGACTGCCAGGAAAAGGAAGGCAAGGCTGTAAACAAAACGGTAGGTTCAATCTCCAGGGTAGCTGCCTTGGTAAAGATGCTTAGGAGGTCACCATTGAATTATAGCTGTTAGATACACCAATGATCACACTCCCAAAGCTTTTTACTTTGGCAACTATCACACTTCAGCTGGCTTACAGTGATGCAGAATCAATGTGCTTTACTTTTGATAACTGTTTTCTTACAATTGACATTGCTGTAGACAGAGAATCATAGAATCACAGAATAGTTAGTTGGAAGGGACCTTAAAGATCATGAAATTCCAACTTCCCTGCATGGGCAGGGACACCTCTCACTAGATCAGGCTGCTCAGAGCCCCATCCAACCTTGCCTAGAGGTTTGGCATGTCTTTTAATGAATTAAGTCTTTGTCTTGTAATTATTCATGTACTAAACTCCACACTTCTCAAAGCCCTGCTTCTGGGCTCTGCTATGTCACTATGGCTCATCTCTCATAGCAGTGTTCAGTGTTGCTCTGTCTCCCCGTGTCTGTCAAGAGGCTACCGAATCTCATGGCTTCCATCTGAATTTCCTCCTTATCCTCCTATCCCTAGTGCAGTGAAGGCAGTCTCTCCAGTCTTTATTTGTCTGGGAAATAGCTCATTTAACTGGGACAGGGAGGATGGGCAGAGATGAGAAAGAGCCATTGTTATGCTGAAAGCAGTTAATGGGTGCCACCAGACACTTGTGTGATCTACAGACCGTAGCAGAAGTTCCTTAAGCTGTGCTGCTGCTGCCCAGGGCCTTTCCCACTTCTTCCTTCTCACTCTTCTGATTTTCCTCCAGTTGAAGAAGGGCCTAGCACTGATCTCCCACTATTCTTTAGTATTCTTTTCTAATGGACTGGATGGGCTAGTCAAAACATGCTGTGCTACACAGGGTTGAGAAAAGGCTTTACAATATCTCATTAAAAACCTGAGATTTTTGTTTTGGAGAGGGGTTTGGTGAGTCTTGCATGGGAAGGACTGTCAGCTGCAGTTGCAGATAGGTCTCTGTGCCTTCTTGGAGTTAGCTGTGCACTGGGTGGCTGTGTGGAGGAGGGTGGGATTTGGTGACCTGGGCTCTTACTTTACCTTGAGTATTTAAATGTGCCATGAGAAAGAAAAATAACACTTTTCTGGGAGGAAAGTCTGCATTTTAAAAGGCAGACACTGGGCCTTCAGAAGATGTCTATCAGCTGCCCACTCTGAGTGTCCCTATTTTATTAAGAAATTCTTCCTTTGTGTTTCTGTAAAAATTTGCCTTAAATCTTGATTGGAATGGAGCTTTTGTTGTTAATTGGTTAAAAATACTAAAATAATTTAAAAGCTTAAATAACTTATCTCAGGCTTTTACACCAAAAAATAATTCAGTCATATTGTCACTATTGGAATTGTTGCTCACATATTCAGTTCTGCTGACTGAAGACTTGGA
>NW_009953651.1:1264195-1281378 GCF_000747805.2 Chaetura pelagica | reverse complement strand
GCATCACAAATGCTGACATTAATATTTGATATCTCACAACTAGTAAGTCTCTTGCGACCAAAAATGTCAAAGATGGGTAAGATTTTACTTGTCAGAAATTGTGTGTTACTGATTCATTGAAACAAATCCAGGTGGCCGGTGGGATGTCTGTAAATATGCTATAATGAATCACTACTGACCTCCAAGGGGAAGATAATGTCAGATTGCCTACAGGTACATGTTCTAGACTGGTATGGAAGATGCCTGCTTCCATATTCCCTGAGATGCATAGGGAAGGTACTTGAAACAAATCTTGTAAGAAACAGGGTGGCTGACATACAGTGTCATTCACCACATTCATGAGTCACATCCAGCCCAACTGATCAGTGGCTGAAGTTGTTAACATATCGTTGTCCTTTAATGGTCTATGAAAATGAACTTTTGATCCCAGTCCTGTTTTAAGTAAACAGATGACCCCATCAAGCAACACCATCCCATTTGGGAGCTCTACAGAGGCTAAAGCTGGCAGTAAAAGATCTGCCAGTTAGACATCATTAGTCAGCTGTGAAATTTGTCCAGGGTGGTTGTGAAAGGACACAGGAGGAAGTAGGAGTGACACTTGGGCCTTACCGATTTTTTGGTAGATGTTTTTCTTAACTCTAGTTCCTTCTGTAACAAGGAATTTTGGAAATTAAGAGTATTATCCATGAGTAAACTCCAGAGGCAGAAAAGGTTAGTAACCCTGCTTGTCTTTGCTAGAGATTGCCTGTGCAGTGGCAGGAGAGAGTTTACATATGGTTCAACTGTCCTTTTACTCTGCTGAGAGGACTGTAGTGGCAGCCCAACACTCTGCTGCTTTTAGTTTGAGTGGTGCTGAAGAATTACGGTTAGCACACGTGCAAGATTTAGGCTTGATCTGAACTCTGTGATAAAGTGAATAATTGTTTCTACCAGAACTAGCACACAGATTGACCTCTTACCCATTTCAGTGCTAGAACCCAAAATGTATTGCAATATGCTGTGCTTAAGGGATATACCACGGGCTGCTTCAAATTTTATTTTAAAAATGCTTTTTCATGAGCAAGAACATTCACTGTCTATAAACATTTTTTTTTTCAGATTACTATCTTCTTTGCTAAGTCTGTAGTTAAGGACTGCCTTATACCATAAAGCTGAATAACCTTTTTTTTTGTTGGGGGAGGGAAGTGAGCTGCATGGCCTTTCACCCTCCAGCTTTACAAGCAAAGCCAAACTTCTGGGCAATCACTGTGCAAAATGCTTTTTCATTCCCCCTCTTCCACTGACGGCTGCAAACAAAGGTCTTTAGGGCTGGCTACCCCAGTCTTCAGGACTTTTAAGGGTCTTTACTTGACTGGAGATCAAAGGTTTCTCCTTAAAGAGTTTATCACTCGGACAAATACTCTGCAGTTAGCATTTCAAACTAGGCTTACAAGTCAAATAATTTAGCAATTTCTTCTAACCATGTGGCCTTATGCAGGAGCTGCTGGATGCCAATTATAGCACCACTTTGACACGGAGTGCAGCATTAGCTATTGACAAATGTGTGCACCCTTTTCACCACTCTTTACTGCAGAGAAAAGTCGTTTTCACATATTCTCAGTAGGTCTCAAACTGCTCAGCTGGGGTTTGAGTTGCCTTCCTGCGACTGATGATTCCTTACTTGTCACCTTCAGTATGTCTCTCGATCTTTCTGCCTCTGCAGAAAGTGATTTTCTCTTTTGAAAGCATACAAGCTATGAAGATATGTAACTGGATGGTGGGCACTATTATCATTGGTGTACAATGCACTAATGTGACTAAAACAATGTCTTAAACATTGTTCAGATGCCCCCAACCATTAGCCCTTCTCTGTTCAAAGTTGTTATCAGAATGTGTCACATCAGAAGCCAGGCAGAAGATATTTCCTGTTGTGCTGGTGTGTACAGGCCAAGCCAGTGCCCAAAATGATTTTTTAGGTAAACCTGTACCAACAGCTCTTTCATATTAGCTGCTTGAGTTTGGGGCTCTGTCTATTTTCTGTGCTAGATTTTCATTTGTTATATTCTACATAGCTTCTCTTGCTGCACTTGTCACTTTGAGAATCTTCCAGGACTGCATTGAGCAATGACACTAGCACCTGTCTTGGATTCTTGGTTTTCATTTCAGGCAGCGAAATTGAATCATTGACTTGTTTTAGGGAAGGTGAAACTTTTGTTTCTATTAGTTTTTACATACATCTTCACAAAAAAATTAAGGAACAAAACTGTTCAAATTTTTCTCATAGAATCTAGGCACCTGAAGCATGGACTAGGAGTCCTAAAGGGTATTTTCTGCCCCATCTTTGAGACAAATAATCTCCAGATCTTGAGAGCCCTAGATGCATTGCTTTCCTACTAGATATGCTCTAGATGTCACCTGACAGAGGGAAAATAGAAAAGGTGTCTTGGTTTCATCTAGTTGCCTACTAATGAAAGTTGTTATCCAAGACTTAGTCATAAGTCATACCTTGGCTGGATGACATGTTTCTCTCCTTTGCTAGGAAAGCATTCCTAACCAGACACCCTCCAGGAGCATGGTGGAGTGCTCAGCTCTGGGGAAAAAATTAACTTTGCCTGGGACAATTGTGGCAGAGCAAGCTTGTAAGTACCCACTGGTCTGGTCAGGAAGTAGAATTCTAACATGGAAGTTGGGGAGCTTGTCTGAAAATGAGGGTCTTGGCTACACCCTTTGTGAAATTGTAGATCTTTTGAAGAAAGCTTGATTAGGCTGAGGATGAGTTTGATATTAACATTTTGGCTACCATGGTGGTGCAATGTCTAGATGAGTGTGCAATTTATGAATTCAGCTCTATCTGCTTTTTACACTGCCATGGACACCTTTGCACTGGATAACAAACACACATTTCTAAAGGTGGCTAAGTTTGAGTTTTGAGTGGACAATACTTCAAAGGATGGAAGCTAAGCTCTCAGGGACCCAAGGCCCTTGAGTACAAAGACTCAAGTTTTGTCCGCTGTGATTTAGTTCAGTTGTTTCCTATGCACTGGGGAGCGTATTTAATCACCGTAAAAACTGACAAGAGCAAAGCAAGAAGCAGCAACACTGGCTTACTGCAGAAATGTTCATGTTTCCTAAAGGGCTATCAATATTGCTGTGCCTGAATGTGAGCATTGCCCACTTTATTATCTCTACCTGGAAAGAAGAATTGAATAAAATATATTCATAGACCCGAACCTTTCAGAGTGATTTATCAAATAGTAGGAGAACGTGGAATATGAGGGTTAAATCTGGAAAACATCTGTGTTAGAGACTGAATCAATGCAAAATAATTATTTTTTTATTATTATTATTTTTTTCCCAAATAGGGTATTTTGGTTTGTTATTTCCATGTAGTAATTTGGGATCAAGTTTTGCATTCCTCACTCAAATACACAATTAATGTAAAAGAGTCGCCTTGTCTGAAAAAGAGTTGTGATAAGCCTGAGTTAAAACAGCAGGACTGGGCAGCAGCTCATACACTACAGACTAATATTTCCCTGGCATAATATCATGTGCTACAAAAGCTAGAAATTAAAATATCACACTAACTGTAAAAATCTTTCTACACTTCACCACATCCTAGGGTATGTTTTCTTTTGGAAGTAACAATATACTGAACTTTCAATATAAGCAGGTCAACATTTTGTATAATTTATTCCTACCTCTGCTATTGCTTGTTGAAGTGTCCCTTGCCTAATTTAGTATCTGCTGATGCAAGTGGTAGGAGGAAGTAGGGAGAGAAAGAACTGCTGCTTCTAGGTTTTAATTTTGAGAGAAACAATATCAATATATGTCAATACTTTGCACGTGTTATTTTCAAGATAACTTTATTGTGGCAACAATGTGGTAATTTTTATATCAGAGCTAGCGTTTTTACCATAAGCAATATATGCTATGGTAGTTTTGGACTAGAATAGACCTTCTTTGACACTGCTGTTGGAGGTAACTACTATCTGGTCACAAAACCCATTCTCAAAATGTATCCAACTTGATCTTAAAAATACACTTCCTGAATGTCACTTTTCTGATAGCCTCTGAAATGCCAAAAAAAATTGCTCAGACCTAGATTATATCTATTTATTCATGCACAAGTTTGGTTTTAAAATAAGACTTTTCCCATTTTGAGTATTATGTCTTTTATTTATGGAGAGCCATCCTGGCAGTCTTCATTCTATTGCACCACATGAGCCTTTTCATTCTCCTCCAGGATTCTGTCAGTGCAGAAAGTCTTTTCTTCAGACATTCAATTTTGAACAAAGATTAATTTAAAATGTGTGCTAATGTGAACAGTATTCCAGATGAGTCTTGAACAACACTTTCTCCAGTGTTATGTATATTTGAGTATTTCCACTGGAAATACCCTGCCTCATATATTCCAGGATCACTTTTGGCTTTTCACAACTGTATCGTGTTGGTGACTCAGTCTTTTCATGATCAGGTCATACCTCCTGATCTTTATTTCCTTCTGTGGTGTGGTTTGGTTGTGTGTTGGTGTTTTGGTTTTTTTTTGGTTGTGTTTTTTTTGTTTGTGTTGTTGTTGTTGTTTTTTCCCAGCTGATGAGCCCCTTAGTGTAATTTAAATTCTTGCTTTTAGTTGCTAAATATAGACACTTTATATATAATTACTTTTCATTCCACTTCTGCTACTGTAGTCTTCAAGAGCACCTGTTTCTCTCGTGTGGTGTTCTGATCGTTCTCTTTTGGATGTCACCACCTTCTGGCTTTTTGTCCTCTTGTGAAATGAGACGGTTACAAAACTGATCTAATTGTTTCTGACTAAACATTCCTCCTTTCAGCACTTCCCCTAGCAAATTTATCGGCTCCTACCTTCTCTGTCTTAACAAACAATGACTTACGAAGCATAGCATCAAGTGCTCTGGTGCAGGCTTCTTCTGTGTCCAGAAACTGTTATTTTCTTAAAACAACCCAGCATTAAAATCTCTGAATTCATGAATACCAGCATGAATTCTCACTGGTAGCACTGAGCTTCATATCTTAATTCTATTCAAATTCCCTGCAAAACTTTCCTTAACTTTATTAAGGATGTGTTATTAAAAATATATGCATTTCAAATATGGATAATGGTATTGTTAATAGGTGCTGCTTTGTGGCACATTAGTGGAACATTCAATAGCTAATTCCTCCCATGATGGGGGGTAGAATGCAATAAGAGGATATATATTTTTTTAATGTTTGTCTGAATTGCTCTTTTATCTGTTGGTTTCTCCACTCAGAATCAAAATTATGAAATTTCAAACCTGATGGAAAAATTCTCATGACTATAGTTGTGCAATATTTATTAAATCTTTGTAATAGGGACCTGGCACAGTTAATATGTCCTAATAGGAAAACATGCTTCAAGAAATATTAATATTCTCCAAATTACATAGTGTATATGAAGGCATTAGTATACACAATCTCTAAGTCCTTAATTTCTGTATCATTTAATGATTTTACATTCTTTTGAGGTCTAGATCTTAGTGAAATACAGCTAAGGTGAGAAATGAAAAGATTAATTTTCTTTCTGCTATCGACAACCCCAAGCAAATATAACTACCTATAGCTACACAAAGCTATGTGTATACAATTGAAAAAATATAACTTAAAAATAGGAAGGCTTCAAAAAGTTTTCATGTTTGGACTCTATTGTAATATACCTTCTGTATTTGGATATTAGCCATTCTTTTAATAGTGTCTGTTCCTATATATTTTTAAATCAATGACTTATCATTAATAATGTTCTGGAAAAGGGAGTAAGTATGTGGTTTGGATATATAGCCAGTCATGATGACAAATATGTCTGATAAGACACCAAAATATTTTCTTTACAAAATGGAAAGAAGCCATGGAAAATAGTTTTTTTTCCTCCTCAAAGAAAAATAACTGTGTTTTTATAACTTCTGAAATACAGCTAAAAATTGTAAGAAGGCAAACATTTCCACAGTTTAGCTCAGACCTAGACACCTGGTTTTGAAACGCAGAACCACCTGTGCTGTGTTAAACATGAGAGGAAGGAAGTACAGTATACAAGGTAAAAAGTACAGGGCGAGGTGATGTGATGTATCCTTCAGGTCAAACAAGAGGCTGTTTGTAAATGACCCTTCTGAGGCAGACATATGACTTCCCAAGATTGGAGCATTCTACAAAGGGATGCATAAATAGCAGTTGTTCACAGCAAGGGTTATACTATATGGCTATTAGAGTGAATAGAAGCAACTCACTTCTTGCCAATGACAGGAAATAAGGTCAAGCAAAGATAACAGGTCTTTGAATTAGAGGTTTTCAAAATATTAGTCTTACAGCTTCAGTATGGAGTTGAATGAGTGGTTCTTTTTAAAATATCCTAGTTCTAAAACCAAGAGACATTTGAAACCAAGCAAATGAAACAGGAATCATGAAGTTTTATATCTGCCTTACCATCTTCACTTACTCCAGAAGGCACTACAATTAATAGCATAGCCAATCTGAATGTAAATAATTAAAAATGCAAGTGAGGGCTTCTGGGAAAGTCTTACTCTGGATGTTCTCTCTAAAAGGGAGGAGAAATTATGAAGTATGCTAATGCTGTAATAACACTGCTAAATATCTAACTTAATTGAGAAAATGCGTATTTGTACAACAGTGTATTGCTTACTACTAATCTTTAGTATCTGCATTCCTGGGGTGCAGGAATAGTTCTTTTCCATAAACCTTTAAGAGACTAAATACAGAATCTATTTCCAAAATGGGAAGCTTCAGCGTTCTTATTTGGCATTTCATGAAGGTAAATTGATATTTTCCTGTTACACGTTGTTGAATATACCTCATAACTAATGACCCAAACCCAGCCATAGCCATGTTTTAGAATGTAAGCATTTAATATCAGAATTTGCTAGGGAAAGTTTTACAGTGACTCCTATAAGTTCAGTTTGAACTATTGTCCTTTTATCTCTTCAAAGCTTGCCAAGTATTTTTTTTCCTGGAAGTATTTTAAATATGTAAAGCAATTGCATATGTGATAGGTATATGAAACTAAATGACAGGCATAAACTCGGGATAATATACCCTCTTACATATACATGTCCTGTTCAGTAATCACACAGTAAGGGGATCTCTATAAATTTGCTCCGTAATGGGGTGATTTCAATAGAGTGAATTAAAAATCAGTGGAGCTGTCAGCAACAGTGAAGATATGTGCCAAATATGAAAAAAGATTAACTATTCCTTTTTTTGGTAGCCCCTCTAGTAGACTAGCACATTTCATTAATTTCCTTTGAATATTTTCTAGTGAAAAGCAGTTAAATGCCAAATTATTTCTTAAAACAGATGGCTGTAACAAGTTTTGCCTGTACTATATACGTATTTCATAAGTTTAGTAGACATGTAATTTGACTTTGCACATTGTTCTTTCAAAAAAATACAAATCACTAGCTAAATTTCTGACTAGTCAGTAAACTCCTGTAGCATGAACAAATAGACCATATATTTTATTCTAGTTTCTGTATGCATTTGTTTCAAGTCAAATGCACAAGAAACAATGGTTAAGAATTTTTTGTAAAAGACAATAGAAAGTTTTGCCATTAGTTTAGCAAGTAAGGGTAGAAACTCTTAATAATCATTACCATCTGTTAGTTGGGCTAGAAAAAAAATTAAACATCCTTTCATATTATCCCTTAATCATAGGCAATTTCCTTGATGCAGGAGTTTCATACCTTTCACAGGGATGTCAAAATGACCCATCTAAGTAGATCAGGTGCAAGTCAAGGGAGGGAAAAATTCACACATTCATGTTCCTTTTGTAATGCTGCAGCTCCTTCTTTAAAACAACAGAAGCATAATTCCACTTCAGGTTTTGCATGTAAGTGAAAAAACTTTCTTCTTTTATATGTTATGCTTAGTTCAGTAATAAAAAGCCAGTGACGTTAACTGGGTAGATAAATACTGATTACATGAGCAAAGTATTTGTTTCTGGTATAACTGTGCTGTTCAGGCAGAAGAAATTTGGAATATTAAAAATATATATATATTAACAATTAAACAGTATAGATTTATTCCATGCCTACAAGAAATATACTTTTAACAGAGTTTACAGAGTAATCTATAATAATAATAATTAGGTCTATAACAAGCAACAAATGCTAGAAGCAATTATATTACAGCTAGGTTTTAAAGATTGCTGCTTTGAAACAAAGATAAGATATGGTAGTGTGGTTAAAAATGTTTTCTTCACTACTGTACGTATCTCTAAATGGTAATAAACAATAGAAGGTAGTCATCCTCATCAGCTATATCATATAAAAAATCTAATTCAAGTCTGAATTGTAGCCTGACTATACAGAAGGGGACATACTCTTCCTAAAAAACACTATTCCAAGGCCATATGTCCATTTACTTCACAAAAACATCTGCTGTCAAAATTCCAATTAATTTTTTACATATTCCAGTACATAGCTTTGGGAAGACAGAATGGGGAAAAAAGATTGTATACTTTGAATCCTGCCACATCTGAGCAGATCAAGATTCAGCTTTAATTGTTCTATTCTCTCTTCAGATTAGCCATGTTAGTGACATATTTCTAGTTTCAAGCTACATAAAGACAGTGGTGTGTTGCATGTGATCTTCTGAGCAGCACAGCAGAAAAAAAATCTGATTCTTGTTAATTCCCAACAATTAACAATTCATTCATAAATAAAAATGGAAAGATTGCTGCTAATCAGCAAACCCTGAAGAAAAAAGAAAACAGAAAAAATTCATACTCCCTGACTCCCTTCACTCCTAGTAAAACTTTGAGCTGGTCAGTCTCATTTCTTTAGAGCTTCTTTACCACATATAAGACTACAGTGCTCTTAACAGTACCTTCACATCAGTCTAGGTGTGCTGCAAGAGGAAATCTACTTCTTATCTGGAATTTCTCAAAGGTTAGCGGTATTTGCCTCTAAAGTTTAGAGTCTACTCACTCAGCAGCTGCTATTCAATAGTCATGTTCAGATATTACCACAGAGCAGCCAGCAGTTGCCTTTCCCCAAGGCACATGCAGCAGCAATCAGGATTGGTTACGTTGCTTCTCCCAGTATTGCTTCTGCACTGGGAAGGTGTTTGTTATCCTCATTTCCTTACAGAAATTCCAAGTCTCCAATTTGTTTTGGCCTTATTGAGGAAGTGATAGAGGAAAGAGGGAATTTTGTTTTGCAGTTCAACTTTTGGTTTTTTTCTCAAATGTTAAGGACTGTCAGAAAGAAACAGCAACTGTGTTGTTTATAATCATGTTAGAAAAAAAAAAAGTTTTTTTTTCTCCTTTTTTTCCCCTTCCCAATTCTAACTTTGCCTTTAAATAAAGGATTTTTTGTTTTAACAGTGTGTAGGGTAATATCAGCTTGGCAATACATTCTAGTTCTTTGTGGTGTTTATATATGAAAGATTATCTGTCTCACTTTGGTCTTTTCTTCTACTATTAATTAAATGATTATGTGTTTCTACCATATATTCTGTGAGCACCCTAAAGTAAATCTCTGGTATTTGGTTTTCCTACTTTCTTGGGTCTTTAATTTTTGTTCTAAAACATTTAGTAACTAATGCCAGATTTGCTTCTGTTTGTCCTCTTGAGTTATTCCTTCTTCTTTAAAAGGTTTTACCCAGAGTTTGTTGACTATTGACTCTTTTATTCATATCATCCTGGCACAAAGGATGGCATTTTTCCAGGTTTGAATGATTTTTTGGCAACTGTCTACAGTTAAATATTTTATAGGTTCTTGAGAGGCATGCAACTCCTCTATGTTTGCTATCTGCACCTGGAGGAGATGTATTAATTCACTAAGCATGACTACATAGAGCTTAATAATTTTGCAGTTTTCACTCCCAAACTACTAAGCTCCCTGAACAGCACCATCTCAGAAGTATTTTAAAATTGGTCAGTCCTGTGTGTGGTCACAATGGTTGTAATACCTCAGTACTGTAGTCCCAATGCATTTGATTTGCATTTTTCTTAATGCAAAAATGAAGTGTTATCATTCCCAGATCACATATGTTTCAGAATGCTGAATCCTGGTGAATTACATACTTCAACACAGATTTTTCAGCTCCTCAACTCATGTCCTACTGCTTGAGTTTTAGTATGGTTACTGTGCTTTATGTATTGTTTCTATCTCAGTCTTTTAGAGGAAAGCTCTTTAAAGACATAGGAGTCTACATAGTCTGAAATTGCTGAGGTTTTGGATGAAAAATGCCAACAAGTTGTAAAAGTTTGAGTATGAATTCGAGTCCTTCTGCTTTGTTGTATTTTCTGTCCAAGTAGGTGCAGGGTTTTTTCTTCTTTTGCTTTACACCTATGGACTTTCTCTGTCTACTGTAGTAACATCCAAAACCATTAACATTGCATCTGAGGTGCCTGCTGAGTGTTTCTGACACTTACCCTGGGAGGGGCACACATGTTAGTAATGATATCTCCAGCTGCTGCTAAATAAATCATAATGCCATCTTAAAAACATTGACAAAATAGAACCAGATTCCATATTGAAAGCCGGCCAATCTTTCATATGCATGTCTTTCACAGAAATTCTTGGGCACCTGTTATAAGACTTATTCTTCACTTGTAATTAAAAGATATCCATAAGTATTTTTATTACATACCTAGGCACACATGGTCAACTCTTCTTATCTTTTGCTTCTTTCCCATAGAGTGAAAATCATCTGCCAAGCACTGTACTCTGTGGAGGGTTTGTGCTTTGAGGGCCATGTTGAAAAGGGGAACCTAAAATGAGTGTACAACTCTGAAGCTATGTTTGTATACCCAAGACAGAATGCTGCCCTGAAATTCTGGCAATTTTTATTTTTGTTTTGAGCTATGCTCTAGAAATGAAAACACAATCCTGATGTCCCTTCCTACTGGAGAAGCATGAGTATATTAAGAGAAAAAATGTTGCATGTTTAAATAGTAAGGAATGAATACTTACATGGGATAGGATTTTTAAGTAACTCCATGATACTTCTATATTTTTTGCATAAATGTACCAACTGAAATGAAATTCTTCAACTTCAAAGGCTGCTGTGTTATTTTTCTGGTTTCCTGTTCTGTGACGAATGGATAGGGTTCTCTGCCTTACTACATAGGTCTTGTAATGCTTTTTGCACTTTGATGATTTCATCTGTATTTCCTGACTGTTTACTCCAAGGCAAACTGCACAGTTGCAAAATTTCCCACCAGCCTTGTGCATTCAGATTTACTGGTAACACTATTTATAGATCAGTAATTTGCTTTCATGGAGACTAGGAAATATTTTTTAATAGTCTGTTTCAGAAACATACATCTGAGGCAATATTTCCCTGTGTGTCTGTAAGCTATACAGACCACAGTCAGCTTTCAATACAGGTTTTCAGGTAGTTGTGTCTTTTCTGCTCCTGTTTTGTGTTCTCCTTTGGACCAGTGCTTTCATATTTTAGCCTAATACCCTAACACCAGAATAGTGGTAGTTGTGAAGGTAGGTGAAATGAATGAGAATCTTAGGACATGCAGACTATGAAGTGTGTTCGCCAAAGTTTTTAAAACTTTGAGACTCCCTTGGAGAATTAGGAAGCTGTAAACTAGAAGTAAATTTTTAAGGTCAGCTAAACAAGCTTCACAGCCTTCAAATGAAACAAAATCAGTCTGCATTACAAGGAGTTTATTTAAAATATTGGCTATTCTGTACAGTGGGAGGATCAGGGTACGTGTTCAGAGGCAGTCAGTGCATAAGGCTACCGTCGTGCTTAAGTTCTGTGCCATATGAGAGCTATTCAGAGGCGAAATGCCAATTAGAGAAGCAGTGCAGCACCACTTAATGTTGATCTCATTCCTGAAGGTAGCTGATTCACAAAGATATTCAGAAAATGTATCTATTAGGAGCTCCTAAGAAACAGAAGACACTTGATTGGGATGACATATTCTGGTGGAAATTAGCATGTATATGTATATGTTTTAGTATTACAGTGATCTGTGACTAGTGCGAGTGCCAGTATGAAATCCTTCCAAAATATAACATCGTGTGTGTGTGTAAGCAAGAAATAGTACCAAGAACCTTACATCAGAGTTGGTGTACCACACAACTAAAAATTTAAATTCTACATAAAACATTGCCAAACCAGTAGGCCCTGTGTGCCTTTTGTTTAACTTGCTGTAACTATTGCCTAACAGCTTCAAGAAACTGTTACAACACTGTTTATACTAAGAGAATCCCTGAAATTGCACCAAGTTCAATGTTACCATGGTTTAGGGACCATTCCAGTATCCACAGGGCTAGAAAGTCTGCCCAAGGGTGTAGGCTAGTTTGGAATGGTGTAATATGATGAAGGATGTAATGTCATCACTGGATACTAAAAAAGTAATAAAAGATTTAGCATTAAAGATATAACTTACAGGGGTTTTCTCTCTAGCATAATATATGCAAAGGAACACACAAGAAAAAAGTTGGTTGTTTTGAACTTTGTTCCTCTAGCCTTGTACTTTAAGCCATTTTGCTTTGTGAATATTGCATAAGTAACTATCCATATTTTAGAAGCATATTCTGTTAATTAGTCTCTTTTCTTCCAGTAAAGTATTCAAAAGCCAACACTTAATTTAAAATATATTGATAGTATAACATTAAATGAATCTGGAGTTAAAACTTGGTGGATAAACTCTTAAGAGTATTAAAACTGTTCAATATAATACTGAAAAAAGCAGAGTAAAAACTGTCTGGGTTATTGTCATACACAAAGTACGCAAAACATCTCATCTGCTTTCTGGCGTTAACCCAGAAAAGACCTAGCTACCATGTAAAACCCAGATTAAACTAACATCCATCAAGGTGAAAGATAATTATTGCTTGTGTCAGACAACACCTGTTTTTGCAGCATTCCTCAACTGAGTTAAACTAGAGACATGCTGAAGCTTTCCACTGAATTTTACATTTGACAGTTGCCTGAAGCAATTGTCTGTGAAACACCTTCACCTCTTTCTTTGTTTACTTTTTGGGTAGATTAAAAATGTTAAATAAAGTTTTAAAATTAAGAATAAAATACAGCAGTGACATACGTAAAGTCAATGGGGGATGTTTGAAAAAAATTACAACAGTAAGTCTTCTGTGAAGTCTACATACATATCTATTGAAAGCATTTATTTGAGAGTGAATTCTGCTCACATTACTCAAGTGAGTAATACCACTTCACTGGAAGTTTGTAAGAGTTAAAGTAGTAGTTCCTCCATAATGCACTCTTGCTATTGTTAAACAACACTGCACAGGCTGTAACGCAAGAAGTTCATCCTACTTCATAAAGTAATCTGTATCAGGCAAAAGCTTCACTACAAAGTCCTGCTTCAGTTGTGCCAGGATAGCTCAGAGCCCACAGATCAATGTGTATTCTGTTGCATAAAAAGCAATCATACATATTTGTGTGGTAGCTTTCATAGGTCAGTTCTTTCTGTCCCATCTGGTTGGTTTAGCCTTTTTGTGAGATATAAAATTTGATTATTTGACTGTCAGATCAGCTAGAGGTATTTTGAAATAGATCTCTTTTGAAATAGATCTTAACTTTGCTCTCTCTAAAAAAACCCCACACAAAACACACAAAAACCTCACAAAACTCTTTGAAAACTTTGTCATCCACTACTTCGCAAGGTACAATCTAATTTTGTCAGATTAAATACTAAAAGGTACAGTCCAGAGTTCACTCACATCAGAATGGGTCCTTTAATCAACTGAAGTGGGGCTTGGATGATTCCTGCTAGAAGGCCAGGTGGATGATTATGCTAAACAGCAGCCCTTAAATGAATTTGACAGGAGAGGATGTGTACTATAGAAGAGAGAAGGAAGTGTAAGGTTTGGTAGACTTCAAACTGCACATTAAGCTGAGAGGGAAGAGAACTGAGAATGAGAGCAAGTAGTGGAACACCAAACACCAAATTACAAGCAAAACTGACAGCACATGGTAAATTATGGTAAACTGTGTTCAAATGGTAAAGAAAACTCCCCTGAAAAAAAAGTGCTTCCCCAGAGAGAAACACAGGTCCACAGAAGAGAATGAACTGAGGTCACAGATGTGATGTTTATTGGGGCAATAGATCCAGAGGCACAGCATGCCTTCTTGCAAAAGGAGGCAGCAGTTAACACTGATTGGTACCTAGACAGTTTTAATGATACACTGCTTCTAAAGACTGCACCTATATTTGAAAACAAACATGATCAGATGAAGAGATGTGAAACAGAGACAATTTATAAGCCAAAGGCCTTAAAGTAAAAGGTACTCCCGCAAACAAGTTCGAGGAGGCAGTTACACTACTACAGATAAAAGATGTAAGATCATATTTTGGGAAATCTTTGATGAATGATCAGACAGAGGGACTGTTTGGGCTACCTTGTCTATTTAATAGAGTTCTATCTGAGAGAGTGTCAGGGCAGTATGGTGCTAGCAATGGCAGTGCTGACACTACCCACAAATAGATGGTTTGAAGGGACTGCAAAGTTACCTTTTTCATGAAAGGCCATTTGGAGGGTAGACTTTTGTCAGTGGAGTATGTCCTTAAGTGAGCAACCACACTCTTGAGGGAATTAAGAAGGCAGCAAAAAGAACAAAATCAATAGAGGAGACTACAAATTGGCTAAAGTCAGTATGATTCTCACCAAAACTTAATGACCTGTATAGATTCCTGCTTCTCCTAAGACTGTAATACAATAGCAGTACTAGGTACTGACAGAGGAAGGACAGCTGGTGACAAAAAAAGCATGAACATCTAATAAAAAGAATGCTCCACAAGAATCATGGTCTTAAAATAGAGGACAGAATGACCAAGATATGTACATTTCATAGTATTTTAACAACGTTGCCACATTAATTTTCACAAGCTGCAAAACAACGCATGGGGAGAGACTCAAATGCAGTCTGACAGTATAGTAACCAGAGGTAGCAGTTACGAGTATGCAAATAGAATGTGTGTCTGTGAAAAGTTTTAGAGATGATGCCTCAATAGAGGATGAGGTCAGTGGAGAAAGCTGTCAATTACTTGAGCTGGAATCCTACATTGCTGGGAGCTGTAGTAACACTACAGCTGGTACTGATTACATAAAAGCAGTACAGGAAATACCAGAAACAGAAGATAAAGAATGTCCTTTGGTTTAAGTGTATGAAAAATACATCTTTGTAGTTATAGTGATAACTGTGGAAGGTCTTACTACATTTCTTTACATCACTCTTATTGTACTCATCCTGTGCTTTTGAATAATGTGCTTAGAGTCTGATTCAGTAACATCAAACCTAACTAAATGAAAGGTGTGATTGGTGATTTGAGACATTCAATGAGGTCAGCTGAAGGAACCAAGTAATTAGATCACGTATGATGTTTTTCAGAGTTTTGTTTTTCAGGCAAATCTCAGTGCAGACCTAACATACATTCTTTCAAATCCCAGTCATAAAAAACATTGTTACAGTTATGAAACATGATAGTCTTTGGCCTTGAGTTCATAGCCTAGAACTATTTGAATGCCAAGTCTGTATTTCTACCTTTGTTAACACTTTAATCTCTAATACAGTCTAAAATGGTTCAAAACTGGTAGAGAAAAAACATGCCTAGGGCAACATCCAATCTGAAGAACAGAGAATAGATCAGAGCTGGTGTCTGGTACACAGACTGTGTGCACCAGCTGACTCCCATGTAATAAACCCTCACCCATTTGTTTGCATGGTATCACGTACTTGAGCTGGTATCACTGTTGACTCTAGAACTGTATCTTACAATTTTTTCCTGATCCATGACCTTCAGATACCTACACAGCTAAAACCTTTTTATGAAACTCTGACACACTTATAGCTCAGTTTAAAACACCTTTTGCCTGACTTTCATAAATTCAGTTTTTCTCTATTTCTGTTCAGAAAGATGGTAAAAAACCTACTTTCCTAGACTGTTATTTCACTCACCTCTCTCTCAATCATTCTCTCCATTGCTGAAGTCAGTGTAAGTGATTTGTCTTTTCTTTTAAGGAGTTTCCTAGCTTATATGAGCTTCTCGTTCAGCAGCTAAAGGTTGAAATGTATTTTTAACCTGTTGTGTCTATTTTCCACTTGTTAGTTTTTCAAAAGAGCACCACAGTGCTTTCACCCATAGATTTGGCAGAAGCTGCATCAAGAACTTCTAAGGAAGTGCAACCACTGCCTGTAGATACAATGCCAATACAACACCAATACATGGCTTCTGCTTACTCCACAATTAATAAATCTGGCTACAGTCAATTTCAGTGACACTGCTTGCTTCTAAACTTTCTCCCTCACAATCTCTTAAAAGTACATGAATCAACACAGCAGTCTAACAAGACATTTTAGGAGCTGGTTTGATTGATGCTTCAGTATGAGGTAGCCAGTACAAGTCCTACAACAAATTAGAAAGAAATGGGAGAGCAGGGGCACGTAGAGGGTCTATAGAGCAAGGGTCAGCTTCCTGAGTCTCACAGAGGATTCAGTGTTTTAGTCGGGGAATGGGCTTGATATCCTGTTCTGTACTTTTCAGAAAAATGATAGAGGGATCTGAGGGATTAAACACATATTGGTCGTCCACAACTGTCATTGTGAAGGTAGCAGCAGCCTCAGGGGGGCTGACAACACAGTATTTCCTACCCATTATCATTCCAGGTGCCAGGGGTAACTTTCTCCCTACATCAACACTTGGGTGCCCAGAGCCTCTCCTCCACCGTCGGTTCAGATGAACCTACAGCCTCTTCACGGAGGCGCAGGAAGCAGCAGAATCACTCTGACATATTGGGGAGGACGTGTCAAACTCCTCCTGATGTGCCGTAGAGGGCTCAACCTGAGAGCAGCGCCCAGCAAGGCTTGCTCCCCGGGGCGGCCGGCGCCGGTGGAGGCTGCGGGCCCCGGTTGCGGTGGCGCAGCCGCGGGGTGCGTGTTGCACCGCGGGGCCAGGTCTGGCGGGGTGTGCGGCTCCCGGCGGGGCGCACCCAGCTCTGCCTGGGCGTCGTACGAAACGTTGTTGCCTTAGCGCGGGTCCCTCTTTGGAATTTCAGTAGAGTGTTGCCCTTCAAACACTGAGCCAGGGAGTCACTGTCAGCTCCTTCACATGTGTTCCGACACCGCAGAGCACAGGTGGGTTCTGAAACGGAAAGCAAGTCCATTTACAAAAACCCTCGGATATCCGTGCCGGACGCCCCGGTTAAGGGCAGGG
Organism: Chaetura pelagica; assembly: GCF_000747805.2. Classification (NCBI taxonomy): domain Eukaryota; kingdom Metazoa; phylum Chordata; class Aves; order Apodiformes; family Apodidae; genus Chaetura; species Chaetura pelagica. The sequence continues at coordinate 1,264,208 of NW_009953651.1, read as the reverse complement.
CCCGCGGACCCGC
>NW_009953651.1:1248637-1263385 GCF_000747805.2 Chaetura pelagica | reverse complement strand
GGCTGCCCCGCCTTGCAAAAGCCTGGCGGGTTTAAGTGCCTTCTGCAAGTGATAGAAGAAGATACCGGGATTGTTAACTGCAGGTACAAGGCATCCCTTTGTCTAGCTGTTTGAAAGGAAGTGGGTCTGCAGTTGGCTTTGTGTGCTAGCTGAAGTTCTTCCTTATCCTTATTTGCAGCTGTATAACCTGTTAATTGCTTGATCAGGAGGGGAGTAAGTCCCAGGGAGCGGCCCCAGAGAAGGTTTAGAGACAGAGATTTCCACTTCTCATTCCTGCAAAATGCTCTCATCTTGGGTGAACAGAAACAAAGAGCAGGTATCTTGGAAGTAGACCCTACCAGCAAACGAAGTGGAAGGGTAAGAAGCAGAGTTATTTGAATTTGGTGTTAAATGGCAAATTTCGAAGATTTAGTTGGAAAAAAAAAAGTTAGTAAAAGCAAATGTGCTGAAATTGCTTTAATAATTTTCTAATTCTCAAATTATTTTCCTGTCACAGTTCAGTTGAATAAAGAAGTCTACATAGAACTGTATTATCAAACTGCATCAGAGGCAACGCTAACAACTGTAATGAGTGATTATTACAGCTGCTCTCATTAAGTCATCTCTGGGTAGCTTTTCTTCCACTCTTGGGTGGGAGGAAGTAGCGAGTGACTTCAGTCTTACAGGCTGGTGAAATACAGGTTCTTGAGAAGTGTGATTATTTTCACAGGAAATTTACAGAGGACTGAATAGTTGTAGGGTTTTATCACTCATCTGTTGCTATTGCAAGGCTCGTTTGAACCCTGTGTAGTATGCAGCCAGCACTTCTAGTGTGGTCAGAAATCTTACTCATATGAGCTTTTGGGTTATGAAGCTAACTGCTTGTGGGCTTGAAATACGTGACATTTTGCAGAGTCTTAAAAATAATTTTAAAAGCTTTGAAATACTTTCTAAGTTTTGTTGGTTGGTAGTCTAAAGCTGTTAATTCTACAGCAGTCTCTATTCATGCTTTTTTAGTAACATTAAGGGATCACAGTGCTTGTGCAAGCAGGCTGACATTTTAGGGTTTCTGAAGAGCATCAGCGTAAGACTCTTAAATGCACTATATTTTCCGACTTTTTCTAAGTACTCTTTCTGGTATGTGTCAGGAATGCAGGTGAAAAACTTTTTGGAAAGAAATATTTTATCTTCTCCATAATAAAAGAGAATCCAGCCTGAACATAAAAATGAAATAGCTGTGCAGGGAGCCAAGTGAATTAATGTGTGCAGAGTTGATTTTTTTTTTTTTTTTTTTTTCAACTAACTTTATCTGTGAACTCCCAGCCCTGGAGCTTATTTGAAATAAGATAGGAAGCTGCAGTCTTGTCTCAAATGCAGCTACAACTTGTCCTGGAGAAGCCTTCGTAATGGGGTCAGGTAAAGTTCAATGAACTACCAAACTAGCACTATTTCAGAAATGCTAAGGTGCTCTTTCCACTGATCTCTCCACTCTCTCTGCCTGTTATTAAACTGGTAGTTTTTACAACATCAATAAAGAACTTTCCTACCCAATTGCCCCAGACAAAGGCCTGAAAGCTAGGTTTAAACTATGAAAACTTTGTGTTAGGTTCATTTAGATTGTTTTGCTGTGTCAAATACTCACTTGAGTTCAAAAGTTCAGATGAACCATGAACTTTGTCATCTCACAGCAGGCAGTTCTACAAATATAATCCAAAAGTGAAATAACATGCCATATTTAAGGTGCGTTTGTTGTTCAGCATGGAGTATACTTGGAGTTCTGTGTTTGCGAAGTTCTGCTTGACTCAAAGAAACTTTTAACTATTTAAAAGACTGAAAAAAACTAAACACAATTAAGCCAAATAATTCCTTGATCCCTGACCTTTTAGGCTTTCAAACCAACACATATTCAGTGACTAATCATTACTGCACAAACTAAACCCAGCTAATCTTCTTAATAAATTGTGAAGTCTTGTATGTCTCATGGTTTCAATGATGGCTTTTCTCCCCGTCTGGAACATTGCAGAATATCAAAACAAATGGGTCATGGCTTTATGTATTTGTTTAAAGTTTGAATTTGTGTCATCTCATGATATAGTTTTGGATTGAGCAGGTTTTACAAGTGTATGTGAAGTGTAAGACTGTTAGGAATGAAAAACCAGTCAATGCAATTTTCACTTACTTATTAGATAATAAAATTGTGTGGGCAAATCCAGTTTGCACAAAACTATTCTTTAAATGTGGAAACTTACCAGAAACTGAAGAGCCTGTAATAAATTCAGCTTCTTTTCCATGAAAAGGAATTCCTTATACTCTCTTTCCTCCTAGTCGATCTGGAGATTCGATTTATCAGGAATAAGCAGCATTTCCTTCTCAAACTTAAATTTGGAATCTGAAACACGACTGATTTAAGACTGTGCTCCTGACTGTTAAAAAACCTTGATTCAGGGCTCCCCAGCATTGCTACATGTGTTTAGAAAAAAAACCCAAACCTAATCCAACATGACATGATCTGAAATGTATTTTTGAGTATTACATTTTCTGTTCTTTACATAAGAAAAAGTTTAAATTTTTTTTATTTTTTTTTAGCTTCTCTATATGCTGTGTAAGAGCTTAACTCTTATTTTGGGGGATTATCATGTAATTGCAACACTCTTGGAACTTCTCATTTAAGGAAAACATCGAACAATTACAGATTTTTGTTTCGATTGCTCCATTTGGTCTCTGTATGAGGCACATCCTCTTTGCAGAAGGAGTTGTTTAGCTGTTTGAAATAATTCCTTTGTATTTTTGCATTAGTCAGCAAAGAACAGATAGAAACAAGGGGAATAAAGTAGCTGTCGTCTTCTTTGTGAACAACAAAGAGAGGAGAAGGAGGAAATGTCAGATTTGGTGGACATCTGCAGCAGTTTGAAATCTATGGTGCTAAGCCCATACCTGTAGTTGAGATTGTGATCGAGCTTGTGATGTGAGTTGTGATTGTTATTAGGATCACTGCCCTCTCTCCTCCCTCCTGAAGCCTTGCATCTACTAAATGGAAAAAATATGTATTTTAAGAAAGACTACGTTGTATGTCTTGTCTGATAGTTGACAGTGTTTACTATCTTGGACTGTTCTGCTCTAGTATCTTAACCCAGTGCACCTGTTCCAGGAGTTGGTGACACTTAACTCGGGGGCTAGCCGAGTTGCAGCCAGCATGAGCTTTCTTCCTGCTTTCAGATCATTGTGGGAAGGAGCCATGGAAGCAAAAGCAGATTTTCCAGAATGCAAGCAGTGCATTTCAGTGGCAATAGCTTTCTACTGCTGCTGGCAGGAAGGATTATGTACCACATCAGTGATCTTTCAGCATGAGCTATGGACCTGCTCTGCAGGTGTGGTTGTAACTTAATTCATACATGTGCATTTAAGTCTTTCCTTAGTCCCTTTATGCAGGGTAAGAATCACAGAGTGGTACAACAAGCTTTCAGAATTCTAGGTCTAGGTGAGGAAGACTGTCATCTGAGACCTCTCCTGCCCTCTCTTCCAGCACTTCTAAAGATGGGTTGGTGGTAGGAGAGTCACTGGAGATGAACGCCATAGGCTGGAATAACCACTGAGTCTCTGGGCAGTCTTCTGTAACATCGTGAGCATGTGACCTTAGACACTGTGATGCAGCCTAGCATCAGAGAACTGTAACTGTACACATACAGTGCCCCCGTAAAGATCAGTATCATGACCCCTAAGATCACTAGGCTGGTAATTATACGGTTGATTGTGGTCACAGTTCTGTCGATAAACCATAAAACAATCACAAAAGCAGCTACGCAGAGCAGTATGCTCTCAGCTGCACACCACATGTACAATTGCATGTCGGGAAGAAGTCCAGCAGATACATTGCAGAAAGTGTCCAGTTTTCAATCCGTCATGAAATTCAGCAGAACTGTCGCCCATTGCTATCTGAGGGATTCCTCCCATCAGAGATGGAATTTTGAACACTCCCAATTAGTGAAAATTTATAATCTGGGTTTAAAACCAAGCCCCACATTTGGCGCCAATAAATTGTTGTCATTTGACTCAGGTTGACAACAATGCTCTCGATCCCCTCCCACCCAGGTAGGGAAGGAGAGAGAGAATTAGGAAACACTCTGGATTGAAAACTAAATTAAAGAGCTTTAATTAAACGCCAATGATAAAATATTTACAGTGAGTTCAGGTATGCGCAAAAGCCTCTTGCCTCCCCCTACCCCCTGCAACTCTCAACAGCATCTCCTTACCTGTGAACAGTTCTGAAAAGTCCTGGAGCTGCCAGAGAGAGTGCAGAGTGATGAGGGTTAGGAGAGCTCAAGCCTGGGGGTTGACGTTGATGGATGGACGGAGTCCTCCCCGGACACCAGCCATGAAGAGAAGAGAAGGGAAGAAGAAGCAGGAAGGAAGTTGTCTTCTGTGATCTCTGAACTTCCTCTGAGCTTACGTAGATATATGGAATGGAATATCTCTGGCCAGTTTTGCTGTCTATCTAACTCAGCCTCCTACGGGGGGGGTCACACATCTCCCGGTAGTGCCTGAGCTGGTAGACCAAAGACATGACCTTGGAGTCCCAGCAATTACAAAAATATTCCAGCATTTGTTATCATTCCAAGCTGGAACACTTTGCTAACTGGTTTAAATAAAACTTACTGAAGGAAAAAAAAAATCAGTCAAGAGAAAAGTGGCTTCATCCTGGCTCAAACCAAGACACACAGACATGGCTTTAAACTAACTGAGCATTCTGTCCGTTCTCTGAGAGCTCTGGGTGAATCTATGTAGAAGTACAATTTACGTACAATTTTCCTAAAGTGCTGTGTAACTTGTGAGCTGAAGATATTTTATTTTTTTTTGGAGGGGGGGGATGGAAGGCGAGGGGGCGTGTTGTTTAGTTTGGTTGTTTTTGCAAAGCACAGTCATCTGTAGGCCATCTGAGTCCTGTGTAGGTACAAATAGCAAAAATTCAATAGGTACTGAGATTCATTACTGAAGCTATGTAAAAGAGGTCAAACTCACCTAGTACCAATTAATAAATTAGACTGTATTAATCTCTCATTTTTTTGACTGAACAGAATAATGGTGGCAAATAAAATTAATTTTTCCATTCAAGCTGTTCTTAACTAGAGTGATCAGATTATGAGGTGAATGGAAGTAACTCTAGGATGGGAAAAAGGCATAGATACTGTACTGCTTGTGAAAGCTTGAATTTACTAGACTTTTCTAATTATTTATTATAATCTGTTGTTTGTATAAAAATAATTTAACAAATGACAAATTTGCTACATTTGTTATTTATAATAATTATATACATATTTGTATTTATGTTGCTTATGTTGATGTGCTGACAGTGTGTCAGCGTAGAGAGAAAGCACATTGCCTTCTGCAAGAATGCTGAGGTTCAGATTTTTGTTATTTTAAGCACCTAAAATGGTGTCAGTTTTTCTCAAGCTTCTCAAGACTTCACATGTTGACTAGAAAACCTGAAAAAAAAATTAATTTCTGATATTAACCTCTTACTGGTCCATTTGCACATATTTGGGGAAAATAATTTTCAGTGTTATTTTGGCCTGTTGGCTGTGATTGCAAGGTAAGAAAGACTGAAAAATAGAGTGTTTTCAGAAATGTTCTGTTTTGACTTGACTTAAAAATATGTGAAATATTTTTTGGATGGCAATGGTGGAAAATTTGTACATTTTTTTCTGAAGGGGCTGAACCATTACTAATTTAGGGATTCCTGATTTTATCCATACAATTCAGCAGAGGCTTTGAATTTCTTTTTCAGATGGTATCCTTTAAGAGTAAAAATGACTGTGTTATATTTTTACTTCATAAATGTGTCCTTACTTTGGTAAATTACTGGATTCATCAGTCTTCCGGGGGCTGACATGGAGTTTAAACTGAAAATAAGGGCTGAACAACAAAAAAGCTGAGGCTGGCACTGAGACCACAGAGAAAGAGCTTGTGGACCAGTGCACATGTTAACAGAAAGCTCACGGTAGGGTGTAAGAACCTAGTGCACTGACTGCTCAGAAGACTGAAAATAATGTAGTATTGGTGTGTTCTCAGAAGGGAACAGGGAAGTGGTAAATTGCAGTCCCAAATGTAAGTCAATGTTGTCCAGGCTTGCACTAGGTTGGGCAAAGAGAAATTTCAATAGCGCAATAGTTTTAGTTTTGCCATTGATCCACAGGAACAGTGAGGTGTTTTGTCTAGTGACTTGCCCAAGTATTTGTATCTTTTAACTGCCTTAACACAAGTGTTTAAATACATAGCGGCTTGCTTGTGAATGGTAAAGAAAAAGATGATGAAAACAATGGAAACAGAATAAATTAGAATGTTCAGTTGTAATAATTCCAACAAGAAGTTTGTTTTGTTTTTGTCTGTATTCGGATTCTTAAGTGTTTTCTTTGTCATTCTACTAAGGATACTGTCAAGAGAGAGCTTTGCTTTGAGGTTACAGAACAATTCCCAGTTTCCTGTCCAAGAAGAGTCATTGACAGCAGGTTAATCATAAATGAACATAATTCCATGTTCCATATCCTCATCAGATTAAGTGCCTGGCCAAGTTGTGGTTAGCAGATCTAATTCTTTGTATTGTTTGCTGACTGCAAGACTGCAGGTTGCCAAAGCCTTCAGTGCTGCCTTATTTAGGCTTCAACCAGTTGCTCTGCTGCTGCCCTCTCTTCTTTAATTTGCTTTTACTGTGACTGTTGAAAGCAGGATTTTTAGTTAATTTTTCCCCTAGATAGATTAAACTGAGTAACTGTTAGTACCAGCTTCATGGCACATAAAAAGCCTTTGTGCGATTGATAGTTTTTACCACAGTATTTTGGAAGCTGTACTATAGTAGGAAGCTTCCATGGTGCATTTCTGTACCCTGTGGAGCTGCCCAAGGCCACACAGTAAAGTGACATTCCTCATTAGTTTGTGTATCTTCACCTTGGTATGCCTGCCATAACTGCTGCTGGCTTGTCCTGTGCCCTAGAAGTTATCCCACCCCAGTAAAAACTCCTGAGGATTAACTTACTCACCGGAATGATAATACTGGTGCATTTTCAGGGCATCTACTGCCACAGGTTTCAGGTAAGACTAGTTCTGCATGTGCTTGCTCTTTAATGTTTTGAACAAACTTTACCAGTCTCCACAGGAGCTGCTTCTTTGGTTAGTTGTATTAGTGGACTTCCTGATGGCGTGTTTCCAACTTGAACTGGATAGTGCTGTTCATACAACACTTAAATAATTTGTTTTGGCTCTGTCCAAGTCAGTCCAAGGAAATCAGTTTCTTTCTTTAACAGTTCACTGTGCAATCTGTAGGTGGCTGACCTTTTTATAGTTTTTGTTTTCTCTAAAATTGTGTGGTCTCAGCTGGTCAATCTGAAAGTTTGTGGATATGCTGGAGATCAGTATCTTCCAAGTTCAGATGATTCTGTACTTGTTTCTTTTACGGTTTGGATTCTGTGTATTTCTAGATGGTATTAATTCTTCAACACTCACGTTTTTCACTAGCAGTCTCATCTATTCACCTTCATATGACACTGATGTAAATACCAATAAGGAATGACACTGCTTCTTCAGCTGTTCTGTTAGTACAGGAAATAAGCTTTTATCTAAAATGTTGTGTTTTAATGGAATTACTTTTTTGTCACAAAAATGTGCAGAAAGCACAGCTTATGAGAGGCAGAACAGAGGAAATGTCATATATATTTTACCTTTACTTTTGGTGCTGGGTATCTTCTCACACAGATGTGCTTGGAGGAATCTTGCTTGAATACTAGGGAGCTAGTGTGTGGTCCAGGGTAGGTGAAGTACCTGGGCTCAAGAGTCATCTTCTATATGGAAAGAAGCATAGAGCTTTCTATCTCAAGCTTCCATAATTATGTCTGTATGGCAGGAGAACAGCAGAAAGAGATCCATGATCTTTTTTTTTACAAACAGCGTTTGGATCTGCTGGGAAACATGTAAGTCTAAGACATGGTTGCACTGTTTCCTAGGTCATATCTCTTTGTACTGGTACTTCTGTGATGTGAGGATTTCAGCAGAAATGTAGATGATCATGGTTCTTCAGATAGTCCAATACTCAGAGCAGTGCAGTATTAATAATAAGTTAGGATTGGGCTATTGAAGTGGTGTGAAAAGACTGGATTCCTGGACAGGATGGAAACTCAGGGAAACAGGGATGGCTGCTTAGAGAAGTGTAAGAGAGGAGAAGGAAAAGGTAAAATCAAGAGTTGATGAGAAATTGTTTGGCCTGAGAGGATGGATTCATCATATCTGTCAGTGGCACTTTCAAATAACAGTCCACCTTTTAGATGTTCTTGCGTCTCTGATCTCTGCTCTAAAAAATCTCCACTTGCATTCATTCATCTTGCAGCTGGAATATTGAATTAGTGACCTTTTCTGACTCAGACACATTGTTTTTTCTGACCTCCTCAAATAATGGTTTAACCTTTGTTGCTGCCAGATTCCTGACTGTCTTCCATCTCCCATTTCTCTGCATCTCAAAAACTGTCCTTCGTTCCTAGCTGACTGAGTCTTTCCTGTTGATTTGTCACAGAGCTGCTTTTCTCACCACTTGCCTCTCAGATCATTATAACTGACAGGCATTTACATTTTATTCCACTTTAGGAAAGCAGCTTCCATATGGAAAACACATTTGATTTTATGTTTGATTTATCCAGGAGCTGGATAAATTCAGGGTTGCTGTTTTTCTTTCTGTATTTTCCAGCTGGATTGTTTGAGGCATAGGAGGTCAAGTGACTTGTCCCAGAGTATGAGTCAGTGCTGTGAATTTGGACTAGGACCCAGTATCCTAAAGGCTCCCAGCCTCCTCTGACCATCACTAGACCATGCAGCATCTCTGAAAGGCTTGGCTCTATGGAAAAATACAAATTAAGAACACTGAGTTTGAATCTTTAATTCCCAGAATGTAGTTATTGAGCCTTGTTCAGATTACAATGAAAACATGTTTTTTTAAGTAAATAAACCATGTAACAGCTTTTTGGGTTTTGGCTTTGTCTCTTTCTTTGCCCAGCTAAGTAGTGGGAAAATGTTTTTTATCAGCACCAACACAGGAAGCAAAACATGAAGGGGAAGAAATCTAGAATTGTTTGGCCTAACAGTGACCATGACTTAACACATCTTTTGGACAGACTTCTTTTGTAGCTCCATGCAGTTGCAGTTGGGTGCCTCTTCCATTTGATTTGAACACACTGCTCTTGGAATTTGGGGGTCAAACCCTCCTCTTTATCTGTTATATATACTGACTTTTTCAAGGATACCTTCTGGAACACTTAGGCTTCAGAGATCTTAGATAAAGTATTTTGTTTCCAGAACGGCTCCACAGAGTGATGGGGTACTACCCCATTTTATGAAGTATGATAAAAGTGCAGGGAAGTTGGTGCAAGGGTTTCTGCTAAGTTTAGCATTTCTGTCTGAGGTGTTTACACCTGATTTATCAGGGAAAATAAATTATGTTGCTTATGCTTTAAAGGATTTTGGCTATTTTTGGCAGGGTGTTTCTTAAAGAAAACTGAATACCAAAATTATTTGTGAACAGCATCAGTGTGTTTCCACAAGATGTAATTTCATAAAGTTGTTCCCGCAGAGACTTCTGTCACAGGTTTTGGACTGACAGCACCCATAGCTTGTGTCTAGTCATTGAAGAAGTAATTAGTCTGCGGACTGTTTTTTCTGCTAATTATTTTGCTGAGGTCTGATCAAATATTTTCTGTTTTCTTTCCCCATTCACTGGGTCCTTATCCTAGTCCCCAGGCTGACCTTACACAAGTGTGAAACAATGGTCTCCCCAGCCAAGTTTTAAGTCCATATTCTTAAAAACTATAGTGATAAGAATTATCATCTGAATGTATTGATGGGGCAAAGTTATTCTTACTCGCAGGGAGTAGTGGTACAATTGCACAGAAGCTCTCCGGGATGCTGTCCCAGGGCAGGTAAGAGGAATAGGAATGTTCAGATTAATTGGTTGGAGTCACAAAATTATAGGCAGCTGAAAATAGACTTTTATAATGCAAAATATTTAGATTGCAAAATATTATGCTGAATCAGCTGAGAGTAGAATGAAGCTGACAATGGCATGTTGGTTTGGCAAGACTGTTACATTACCTATACAGCAATCAGACTGAGTTCTGAAGAAAACAAAACTTCTCAAAGCCTGTACTAACTTTTCTTTTGAATAACGTTGCAGGACCCCGGCTAGTCCTGCCTCCTTTGTCACCTCTTATGTGATTAGGGCTAAATTCACTTTTAATCATAGAATACTGATCTCATCAGCACTTTGACTTGTGCATCTGTGTTACTATAAGACAATGACAACTGCACTCCTGATGATACATGATGTAGTCCTTTGCTACGTATTTAAAATACAGAAGCTTATCTAGTTTTGAAAGTACCTAAGTGTGATGATGTCACACAGCTTTTGGTCAACTAAGCAGATTACCAGAAATGACTGGTTCCTATGTCAAATGTTTTTATAACACAGTAGTCATGTTAATTTCTCTTTAGATTCTCTTTCCTAGGTAAATATAGACATAGTAGATCTGAGACCCTTCCACCACACATGAAAGTTGACCAGCTTGCTAAATTTTTATTTATATTTGAACTTAAAATCTGAATAGTTTTTCAAGCCTCTGTACAGGGGGAAATAGAGATGACACTCTTTGCTAGTGCTTCCCTGAAAATACTGAGTAAAGAGGCTTAGGTCCAGTGTAATTTAAGGTTGGATTGAAAAAATGGGCACAGTAGAAATGGCATCCACATGCCATAAGATTCCAAGGGAAATATTTCAAGGTTAGCAATTTTTGTAAGATGTCTGCTCTTTGAAATTCAATTCACATGGAAATTCATATTCTCGTGAAGATTTCAACCAACTCCTAACAGACTAGAACTGGAGGAAATCTGTCTGGTTTTGATTTTAACTGGAGTCAAAGCTGTTGGTTCAGTCTTGGACAACTTCAAGGAGACTGACTCGCATAGCTGAAGGTAATTTTTGTGTTAAATGTTAGGTGAATCAGGGCATTAAGTTGCTGTTCTGATTATAATTCCTCTCTAACAGACTTCACATAATCATGTGCCTAACTTTAAAAATTGTTAAAAATTGTTTTTCAATTTATACTGATCTACACAGTGAGGAAGTGTCTCATGTTGTGGAGGTTGCGGAGGGGAGGGAGAGGGTGTTGGTTCAGATTGTTTTTGTTTTGTATAAGCTTGAATTTGAACTCTGAAGGTAGGATTTTCTAAAGGATATCTGTCTTGGGTATTTTTGAGACATAGACACTTGTGAAATGGAGAACATCTGGTTCAATGCTGTTAATCTCCATTTGGATTATGCCAGTTAGTTATTACTCAGACTTTATAGAGTAAAGAAAATATTCTGTTTTCCAACATTTACTGTTGATTTTCTGCTTTTGAAACTTTTCTGAGATACTGAAACAGGAAAGGTATGCATTTTGTAAACATGACAAATGTGTTATATAAGCAATGGATTTTTATTATTTTATTTTATTTTAGCTTTTTATCTCCACAATTGCAAAATGGTTAGTTTTAGTGCTCTCGCAGTCTGGAAAGCAAATGACAGTTATGCTTACTTTAGTGTGGGTCTGCAGTATGCAAGCTGGCAGTGTAAACTGTTGCATTCAAATGAGAGAAAATGAGGGCTGGGGAGGCTTGCCTGGTTTTTCACCTGCTGCAGTGAATTTCTGACTTCACAGAATTTGCGTAAAGCGTAGAAATGTATTAAAGTTTAACAGCTACTGGTCTTTCATCAAATAATTTGTAACAACCAGTGCTTGGAATACCAGTTGCTCCCTTGGGTTTTGTATGTGCAACACAATAATATAATCTTACTTTCACTCTTTTCCATTTTGTTTTCTCTTCTATTTAATAAAAGTTACCAAATGCTCTGTAAGGTGTAATTTCCCAGCCTCTCGTAACTGTAGTCAGTAAGAAGAATGAAAATGTTATGGAAATGTTTACTTTTTTCTTTATTTTAATCTTTTCCTCCTTGGAACAGCCCTTTATATTGCCAATACCACTTGACATTGACATTTCTTCTTTCTTCCACAGTACTCTACAAACTGGGCAAATGATCATTTTGCTCATGACACAGAAGTTAAGGTGATGTAAAGTACATTTCAGCAAAAATCCCCATTAAATGCTGCTCTTACCTTTTGAATTTCCACTGTTCTTTTTATACGAGAAACTCTGCTCTTGAGGTTAGTTGCTGCACATAGGAACAGGTAGTTTGCATCAAAGGCTCTGCCTTATTATTGCATGAGGTTAGTAGAGTGAAAAAGAAGGGAAAAGTCCTAACCCTCACTTTCTTTTTTTGTAGGTTTAATTTTTACTACAGTCGTCACTGAGCTTTCTTTCTGTAAGGAGAATTCTTTGGAGGATTTAAATAAAAGCAAACAGATTCCACAACTTTTGCTACTTAAAATAATTATAAAGTTAAATTTAGCAAGTTCTGGTGTTGTTTTGCTTGTGGGAGGTGCCTATATGTGTAAGATCTCCTCTGAAATGGAGGAATAATCTGTGGGGAAATCTGTTTTATCTTGACTTTTCTTTTTAATTAGTTATGAGATGGTACACCAGAAACGGCTATTTCCCTCTTCCCACCCCCCCTCAATGAATTCTTCAACAAGTAGCAAATTATTTAAGATAAATGCCTACTGCTGTAGACAGCTGCCAGAATAGAAGTGAAAATAAACTGGTGAAAGGAAACTGCCCAGTTCATGGAAAGGGCAACAAGGATATAGTGCAGCAAGTCCATGACACTTCTGGATACACATGCTGAAAGACTTACCCTGGCTGGCCTGCTACAAATCTCTCAGTAATTCATTAAGGGGAAACGCTCCTTGCAACATTTCACTCCTATTTTAACACCCTTTGTCTTTACCTTCCATACTCAGTGGGTTCATTCCTATGTCAAGTGAGCCTCAGTGAAACTAGTTTTTCATTCCTGATAGAGCGTACTGTTTTCCTTGAGTAGAAAGATTAGATGGATGCTTTTACTGTAAGTATTTTAACAGTCTGTGGTATTTTTCAAGGTTTGGGGTCAAAAGAAGGATATAATATTGTGGTCCAGTAAATAATGTAGAATAAAGTAGCGTGACTACTGACTGAAACAGGGATCAATGTTGTCATGTTTTGCTGTAACTTTGAGAAATCACCTTGAAGAAACAGTCATCCTCTAAATATAATGCAATCAGCTGTATATTAAGATGGAAATATAAAAACATATACTGGTTGTTCCGATCTGCTGCAAATCTTTGGAATTATGGAATTAATTTATTTTCATTATCATAGTAGGGACCAATGTGCTATAATTGTCTAGGCAGGAATCCCATTTAACTTTGCTCTAAATTTTCCTGAATGCTGACCATGGGATTTGACCTGTTTAAACAAAGAAGCTTGCCATTTATTTCAGCTAGTATTTAGTTACATCAAGTGTCTTTGTTCTTCCTTATGTAACTTAACAACCCTAAAGAAGTCATAGCTGAGTTCTGGTTTAGTAATTTAGTATTTCTAAAACAGATCAGAGTGATGGGACAATAGCTGAATTTATACAATAGTTACTGAAATATGTTGGCAGAAAGTTGGGTCTGGATAACCTGAGTGTATCTACAGAAGTAAAACTGTCATCTTTTTCTTGTAGTTTGCAGCTTTATGAGAATAAGCAGGTTGGAAGTGCAAAGTATGGCAAAACCAGTACTTCTGATATACTTAAAAAAAACCAAACTGTAATAGCTGCATAATGGCATACTGGCAATTGCTGCTATATCTAGAGCTGATTTGATTTTCCTAACATCAGTGCAGATTCTTGAGCACAGTTTGTGGAGGATGGTTCTATCAAGTGTGCAATTCAAGAAGCGGTCTGTTTTACATTAGTGTGTCTCTGGCTACAGATTCCAGTTGTGTTGGTTTTTTTTAAAGACTTGTTGTTATTTCCCAGTCTATAAAATGGCTCATCATTGATGGCATTCTGTGGGGCCTCTGAATTTCATTCAGTGTGATGTGATTTCCATGGTTGAGACACATTCCATTGTGCATATGCACACATACATATGTGCACATGCTGCAGTCTTAACTGTGTAAAGGAAACTCCTTTTTTGTGGAGGCATATAATGAGACATCATCTGACTGAAAGTTTTTTATACAGGGCTGCATGTTCACATTAGTCTAGTAAGAAAGCTAATCTCTGTAATACGTGGAAGTTTTGTTGCCTGTGTTGTTTGTTGTTTGCCTTTTTAAAATTGGTACTAATCAGTGACTGAAGGTTCCAGAATCTACAATGCTGTAACTCCAGTTAACTCTCCTGTGGATTTCCACTTGGAAATTTATTGAGTTGCTGTTTCCTTGGTTTAAGACAGATGGTAGTTGGATTTGCTTGTCAGGATGGAAACATCCAATGTTATAAAGCAAAGAAAGCAACCCCTGTGCACAATAGTTATTTTTTCACTCACTTCATTGAGACTTTGGCACTTATTCCTGTAAGTCTTCACCTTTGGGAAGGATTAAAACATTCTTATGTTTGTGTGTGGGTGTATACTGTTCATTTCCTAAAAGTCTTGAGGAGTCTGTATTTGGCATGATACAGAAGTACCATGTTCGACACACTGTCTTATTATGATGTCAAATATTATTCAAGTTTTCACCCTTCATTTTAGCATGGCTACTTTTTGATTGTATTTGGTGTTTACATATTGTTTGATGTGCTATAGTTAAAAAAACTATTCCCGCTCGGTCAGAGAT
>NW_009953651.1:1237820-1248426 GCF_000747805.2 Chaetura pelagica | reverse complement strand
TCACATCCTTTGTGCTTTCAGAGCAGAATTCAGTGATGCTGTCTGAAATCCAGCATCAGAGTTCACAGTCTAGTGTCCCTTTGTACTGTTTTGGAAACTGAAATTCATGTGTTTTACTCTAGTTACTTGTAATAGCCTTCTGTCACTTTATATTACTAACCCACTAACAGCATTTCCCTTCTTTGCAGCTGGTATTCTGTATTCTTCAGGCTTACTTACTTTGTCCCCTTGCGTGATTCCTTATTCCTGATTGTAGATTACATCCTTAAAATAACAGATATCTACCTCAGCACTATTTTAGCAAAAACAGACTTTCAGAAGAATGCTAAACCTAAGCACTATTAGTTTGAAAAGCAAATGATAAGGAAAGTAGAAGAACTAAAGTCAGTAGGAAGCTTAGGAGCTAAAAGAGGAAAGAAGAATGAGTGATGAGTCTTAATACTGTTTTGGGTCAATGTGATGGATATGGTTTTAGCTAATGACTTTATATTACAAACATCTCAGTGAAACAAAGTGATGCCACCTGGTAAAGCAGTAGATTCCACTGTTTTTTAATAACTGTAAAATCAGTTCCGTTAACTAGTGAACTGTGATTAGTAACTACTTGCAGAGGTGTTTCTCTTTGTCAGATGAGCTTTGTTAGTAGGAACCATGAAAATTTAACCTAGCTCAAAAATGTGGACTGATTCAAAGTGGAAATAAAACCAAGGCACTACACTGTGCTTTGGATCACAAAGAGATTTTTTCCCGTCCTTGTAGTATGCTGTTTATAATCGACTTTGAGAAATAAACAGTCCTTTTATTAATTAAAATGTTACATGTACCTAATAGATAGATCTCATCTAAGATGTGTTTTCTGTGTTTCTCCTTTTCAGAATATTATTAAAAGTTGGCTGCTATCTGTTAACATCTTGGAGGGCATGGATTTTCTGCCTAAAAGCAATGATTAAAAGCAATGATACCTCAAGTACAGGTAACATTCTCGTAAGGAAGCAGGAAAACATAAAATGTGATTACTTTATTTTCAGAATTCCTAGAGGATTGAGGCCTGTGACACCCACTAGCTTAATCTTTTGTATTTAATGTATTTTTTGATGGGAACACAGAAATAGAAAGGTTTCCATTACTGTTGGAGATGGGGTGGAAAATTTTTTCAACCAAGTTGTGAGGGAGACTTTCAAAGGCTGAAGAAATACACATGCCTAAATTTTGCCAAGTCTTTCAGGGATTCTGGCACTTAATGTGCTTTTGCCGGAGGTACAGTTTGCTCTAACTTAACTTAGAAACCTTAAAAATGGTGGCTACTCTGTTTCACACTACAAAGTAGGCCTGTTCGGATAATAACTTCAGTTAGTGCTTACTTACCTCTTGTTTAGTTTATAATTGTTAATTGGATGACTTCTTTAGGAGTTGACCAGCTTTGCAGAGCTTGCTAATGTAGAGTAGTCAATAACACTGATTAAACAAATACATGTTTGTTGGCAGTTACTTACCTCATCTTTAGGTCTGTATTTCTTATCTGTTGTCTTTTTTTGGCTGTAAGATTTTTGTTCCATGCGTTGGCTGGTACAGTGCACTTCATTAGTGCTACCCTGTTTTTTTCCCTTTATATTTCAAATTTAATTCGTGTTACTGCCTGTTGGTTTTTAGTCCAACTTCCTAAAGAGATATTTAACCATGGATGATTATGTTGTAGTTCTGCTGATCTTATAATTTATGTCTAGTGATTTTGAGCTATCAGAAGCTGAAAAACATGGCATACATATTTATGGTCAGTTTGCTGTATAATCAAAGAAAAGCTTATTTTGGAATCTTCTTGTGTATAGGCTGCAAACTTCTAAATGCTCATTCCAAATCATAGCTCTTTTCATCAAAACCCAGGAGTTAATTTGAAGCTCGGAGTAGAGTAATGCACTTAGAAAGGCTCCCGAAACATAAATCAGAAAAAAAGTTGTTGAGCTTAGTAATGATCTGTTAATTTCTTACTGTTTGGTGTTGGTTTTTCTCTTCTCTCTTTGCCTTTGAGTGAAAAAGGAACAGTGTGAAACCAGTGTTGTGCTCAAGGAACTCTACTTGGCCAGAATTGGAAAAGACATGGCAACTCAGAGCAGCCTTCCTCTATTCCACTTCCTCCTTCTGTCTCCCTCACAAGGTTCTGCTCTGAAATTGTAGACAGAGTTATAGATCAGTCTTTCTTAATAGGAAAAAAGGACTAATTTCAGGGTTATGCTTATCTATAAGTTGGCATTTGGTTCTTACCCATGCTGTGCTACTAAAGAAGGCAGAGATGTGGGAAAAAATTTCAAGAGCTCTTTTGATCAAGTCTGGAAAGCTTTGCATAGTATGGGACAAAATTTTGTGGGGGATACTTCAGAAAAAAAAAAATCACCTGTAGCGTAGCCTATATACTGATCTCAAGTGTAAACAGTTGTCATGCAACTTTTGAGTTATGTTAAATACATATTGTCAGTTTTAATATATTGCTATACATTTGGGAGATCTCTTTGTGTAAAAATAAGATTATGTATAACCTTAGAATTAGTATTTAATACACTTCTATAATCTACACAATTCTATTTTTATATAAATAGTCTTTTCATTGCTGTATGTAAAGTGGGAATAGAATTATTAATTCCACAGGCTTTAAGAGAAGGAGAGAATTTGGTCTTAGAGGCATGGGTTTTTTGTTTGGCTTTGTGAGAGCATTTCTAACTTTAAATAACTGGAAAGCATTTTGAGAACTTGTCAGCTTCAGAAAATGGATCTGTACTTTACTGACATTGTGTTTTTAACACTTTATATATTGACACTTTTATTGCACTTCATTTACAGTACTAAATATATTTGTGTGTTCAAAGTTGACAAAGTAAAATATCTCTAATTTTTAATCTGATTTGGTAAGCAAAGTAATAGGTTAAACATTTCTGTTACAGAAATCTATATCTGCATTTAATGATTATTTGTATGTCTTGTAGTTTGAGGAGGGCAAATGCATGCAAGTAAATATTGCTTAAGTTCAAAATAAGAATTCCAAGGCTATATTTCAAATAGAAGGACTAATACGGACCTGTAGGGTGAAGTGTCTGCCTTACTGAGATATCTTAGTTTGGAAGGGCAAGAAAGGAAGAAGATTTGTAATACATAGTACAAATACAAAGGGGCATTATGAGCAGCATTGCTTTGCTGGTCGTGCTCCTGCTTCAAGAAGTTATACTTACTTTAGAAAGCATCTAAAATAGAAAAATGAGAGGCTAGGAAGAATAATGGAAGCAAATCTAACTAGGCATGAAAAGAAGCAACAGTACAAGTTAGAAATTTCAGTATTTTCTCCAGTGAAAAATGAAGGAATAAAAAAGGTTTCAAATATGGAACTTGCATTAATCCAGTGTCCTACCATTCTTCTGTGACATTTAAAACATGGCAAATCCAATGAGGAATATGACATTAGTGTACCCTGACCAATCAGTTACTTTTTCATCTGGTAAAGAGGTGAATTACAGGAAGTGTTAGGGAGGAAGCAGGATATGTGGAGAGCAGCAGGTTTGAGACATATAAGTCTCCAGGCATTCCAAAGCCTAAGAGATACATAGACATGAATAAAATAACTTTGCCAAGCAGTCTATGCTGTAGTGGAATAGCTGCATATTTTCTGAATTAGGTCACATAAAATGCTGTATTAGCTCATCCCTACCTCAGCCACTTCAGATAGGAGCCAAGAGCCTGTTTGAGTTATCAGGCAAATAACAGCTCAACCACGGGAGAGGACTAAAGGCACAGCTTGATAGTCATGTACTCTTTTATATGTTTAATGTTTTTTCCTCTCTGGATTCTCTCTCTGTCAGCTAGTTCTCCTGTGAACAATGGGGTATTTTCTGAGAGGTGAAGAAACCAGTTACCTCTAAATTCATGACATTGACCCATTTGGAATTGGGTTTAGGTTTTAGAATTCCGTGTGGCAGTCTTCCTTCAGCTGAATTGGAAGTTGTCATAGCTTTGTCTCCTAGGTAAAGTAAAGCTATGAAATCACTGCTAGCAACATTCATACTTGAGGATGGCTACTTGGTAAACAAAAAAGAGAAAGAAACTGAAATTAAAGTGCATTGCAAAGCAAATGGATACATTTAAATGAATGCCTGTAAGTGGGAGGGGCCTGGTGTGAGTGGATGTGTTGTTCTTGTTTAAAAGGACTGATTGAAATCGAGACTTGCTGTATCAGTAAAATAACACCAGAAAAATGTGTAGGTATGGCTGAGTAATGAAATAAGTCAGGTAAAGTAAAAGCACCAGTTTCCTGTCACCTGTTTCAGTTGCTATACATAAGGAACAGTTCCACTGAACAGAGCTGCACAGGCATGGAATAGCTTGGAGAAGTGCAAGCTGAATCAAAGTCACAGTAGGAGGACGGTAAAGTCTTCTGTAAAGGTTAGGAAGGAGAACTGGTAAAATTCTCTTCAGGATAACTGAGTGGGGGGGTACTGCTTAATTGTGTGTCTGCCCAGCAGTGTGTTTTCTGTGTTGCTATAGGGATGTCTCTGGCGTGCCCTGGGTGTTCTTAAATATTACACAGTAATTCTCAGCATCTCAGTTTTGGACTTCTAAAGCATCAAGTGGTACTGGCTTATGGCCAGCAGTCTCATCCTTTTCGTCATTGACTTCTAGAGTGGATCTGAATGCCAGATAAACTTGTGCTGTCAGTTATGTTTCTATTCCTTGCCCCTTGTTAATGGCCTTCTGATAATCAGCATTTCCTATAATCAGTACTGCACTTCCCATTGGGAAAGAACATGAACAATACAGGGATGCAGAGGGTCCCTGTGTGTGATTTCAAGTGAGTAGACAGAAGGCAAGAAGGCAGTGTTGACAACAGGTTGTGAGAGTAGGGGTAACTTAGGCACTTGCAGAGCAGGCAGATCCCAGGCAGCAAAAAAATTCTGCCTTAAACTGAGAAGAAAATAGGCAGATGTTGAGAGTTTCACAGAAACAGTGGGTATGTTTCCTTGCCCAACCTGTGCTCACCCTGAAGCAGTTTCAGCTCTGTCTTTCTTTCTGTCTTTCTTTCTGTCTTTCTTTCTGTCTTTCTTTCTGTCTTTCTTTCTGTCTTTCTTTCTGTCTTTCTTTCTGTCTTTCTTTCTGTCTTTCTTTCTGTCTTTCTTTCTGTCTTTCTTTCTGTCTTTCTTTCTGTCTTTCTTTCTGTCTTTCTTTCTGTCTTTCTTTCTGTCTTTCTTTCTGTCTTTCTTTCTGTCTTTCTTTCTGTCTTTCTTTCTGTCTTTCTTTCTGTCTTTCTTTCTGTCTTTCTTTCTGTCTTTCTTTCTGTCTTTCTTTCTGTCTTTCTTTCTGTCTTTCTTTCTGTCTTTCTTTCTGTCTTTCTTTCTGTCTTTCTTTCTGTCTTTCTTTCTGTCTTTCTTTCTGTCTTTCTTTCTGTCTTTCTTTCTGTCTTTCTTTCTGTCTTTCTTTCTGTCTTTCTTTCTGTCTTTCTTTCTGTCTTTCTTTCTGTCTTTCTTTCTGTCTTTCTTTCTGTCTTTCTTTCTGTCTTTCTTTCTGTCTTTCTTTCTGTCTTGGAAACAGCTGGTTATGTGAAAGTACCAAGGAAGAAGAAAACTACAGAAAGGAAGACTTCAGAAATCTACATTTTATGCTTAAAATTAGGATTAGTACACTATTCCAGTTCCTGAGTATCTGGAATACCATCTTGCGACCTTCAAGGATGGATGTGCTATGAGAAACAAGGATATTTATTCCTGGGGAAAAAAAGTGAGAAACTCCAGCTTCATGTTCAGCTCATGAGCATGAGTAACAGATCAGTTAATCTCCTGCTCAAGGGACAAACCCCAATACGTACATCAAGTGTCTAAGACCTTTATTGGAACATAAATAAAGTGAAAAGATGGGCATCCTCTTGGACCAATAGTGAAACTGAGCTCATGGAAGTTCTGGGACTGACTTAAAGAACCCTTAATGCTAAAATGTGATATTATTTGAGAATGAGCTTCAGTTAGCTGCCATGGGGATTACTTGAATGATTAAGAATCACTATGAGAAAAATCTGGCCCACAAAGATTTGCCTAGGATCATATGACAAGTTAATGGCTGTGCCAGGCATACAGCCTAGGTCTCTTGGCTTCCAGTCTAGTGACTTATGCACTGCCAAAAGCCAAAAGGGTGATTAACAAAAAAGTAACAACTTGGATTTTGGCAATTATAGGAAGCTATAGTATGTTGGAGATGACAAATGGCAAAAGACTGTTAAATTCACCTCTTAAAACCATTCAGCTTACGAGTACTTCAACATAACATAGTCGGACAAATGAGCAAAAGAGAGTAAGTGTAAAATTCCTAGTTAATCTTCTTTTGTTTAGTTAGCTCTGTTATTCATACAAATTATTCCTGCTCATCCAGAAGAACATTTGCAAATTAGAGGGGGGGACACCAAAACACCCTTTGATTTCTGTTGAGGTCTTAGTTAACTGTAAGAAATTTTATGTTCCACTGACTTTAGTAAGGTCTTGGTTTTTTGGATGTTTTCCCTTTATGATTTGTTGTTATTCCCAGATATTTTTGGTCATGTTTGCAGAGAGCATACCTGATTTACTATGTCACTTTTAACTTGAGTTACAAAGTTTTAGAAGTTCAATAACAGTTTTTCTTACTATGAAAAATGAAGTTCTCAGCGAAAAAGATTTTTTTATGGTGATTGATAAGTCTACTGTATTTCTGGTTTTTAAATTCACTTTTGTTGTGGGTTTTTTTGTTGTTTTTTTTGTGTAAAACAGACTAATGTCAATATTACATTCTATTCAGACAAGTCCACTATAGGCACTCAGATGTCAAAATGTTTCAAAAACATATAAAAAATAAATAAATGAATAGAAGCTTCCTTGTTCCTTAAATTATTACTGTGTTACCCTGAACTGTAAGTGAACCCTTTTTGCTTATAAAAGAAGCAGCTGTTCATGCGATTGAAACCATGGTTCATTACAAGCTGACCTCAAATTCAGGACTAAAACTTCCTCTATTTTACTACAACTATTCAGACGTGGACTAGAGATAAACAATAATCAAAATCAGGATGAAACTTGACTGGGAAACCCTCTATGCTCTTTGGCAGAATTATAGCAGCCCTTGGATCACCAAGAGTGATATAATGTTAAATGACCCTAAAACATTCCCTTCTCAAATGCAGCAGGTCTGTGCTGCCAACTCTGTAGCAAACAAAGGCTGATTGTAATGACTCCTTAAGCATAAGAGCATAGAAATGTTAATTATCACATTTTTTCACATTAAACATTTACAGTGAGTCAAGATGAAAATGGACCTGTTTATGGTGATTTTACATTTCATTTTGGGTAAATCATATGATTGAAATGGATTTTCCCTGTGTATCCTATTTGAGTTTCATATTTTCAAATGTGGTTTTGCTTTTTAGCTACTTTGGCAATTATACTGGGTGTACAACTAACAAAAGTAAGCTAATGTGCCACTGCTCTGTTTTGAATGAAGATGTATGTCTAGAATAATGTCATACCCTTAAAAATGTAAACTAAATTGATGCTCATTACTAGCCAACTCTTTTATAAATGAAGTAGGGCAGTGACATAGTGCCTTGGATGTATGTTTCTCTCTTTTGGTCTATTGTGTTTGTTACCCTCTTCTGTAGCTCCCTTGTTTGTTGTAGTCCAATTTTGAGACACAGCGATCCTTTCTAATATTATTCATGACCCATATAGCAAGACTTAGGAGGTAATATCTTTTACTGTTCACTGGAGTGCATCCATAAGATTTCATGATCAAGTACAAATAGGAGATTCTTCATGACTCTGTGTGTGTTTGGAACGATATATTTAATTACACAGATTTAAGGAATTTTTTTTTTCTTTTAAATCACAAAGAAATGTAATGTGCATCAAGTAGTAGCAATATTAATGATACTTTTTCAGTAAACTGGAATTCTTCCTTATATTATTACCATGTTCAGGCAGTCTTTTTGCATTCTGACCTAACTTTCTTGTGGGGAAGTGAAAAACTCAGTAGTGGGAATGTCTCCGTGCTTTAAAAATTTTAAATGTGTTGTGGACGTGTCTTAAGATATTGCTGGTAAAAAAATATGAAAGAAAAATGTAAAAAAACCCCCAACCAACCAATAACAACAAAAAAAACCCAAAACAAACAAAGAAAACTATTCTCCTATGCTTAGAAATCTGACTGGATATGTGTAATACTGTTTTGTAATAAGGTGATAGAATCTTCCATTGATAGTTTTCCTTATGTCTTATTCACCTGTTGAAACACTTGTAGTGTTTGACTTTCATTGTTAATCTGCATAAAATTTGTTGATTTCTTTTACCCACAGATTTTGAGAAGTGTTTTTACTGAAGGTGAAGTTTGTTTAAACTTCGTCTTTGAATGTTAGGAAAGCAAAAAAGCACTTAGGTTGAAGTGTCGTTTTGAGGTAATTGAAAACCTGAAGCTTTAGATTTCTCAGAAACCTTTTCTTAAGTTTGTTGCATTTTCTTCACTTACAATGTGTGTGTTGCATGCAGTGACTTCATCCCTGCTCAGCTGAATTCCATGTAATCTTTATCCAGGTCTATCCCCTGCCTGTCCTGTAAAGAAGTCATGAGGCTACTCCATTAGATTACTCCTGCCTGCTTGTCAGATGATCAAGGAGACTTACTTGGAGTCACACATGTAAGAGGTCAGAATCCCACTAAACTAGACTTTAAGGTATTGCCCTACCGGTGCAAACTGAGCCGTAGGCTGAGCAGAGAAGAAAAAGGAAGAAGGGAGGGAGACTGGGCAGCTGCTTAGCTGTGACTATATGCTTTACACAGACCATAGCTGTCTATTGCAAAATATGACTGCTCTTCCCTCTGTCTGGGCTCTCTGGACAAAGCAAAGTATATTGACCTTGAGTGTAATACAAGATCCTATGTGTCACATCGTATTGGGACCCAGCTGTGTTCTCTTTGAAGTGACAGCTTTTGAGTACATTTACACTGTAAGTGTGCAGTCCTGTCGCTCCTGATGCTGACCAGATTTATGCATTCACAGGGAATATGTGTGTTCATGCTTCACTGTCCCTCATGTTCAGTGCAGGGAGAGTATGTCTGGCTCAATTGCACTTCCTCTCAGCTGCCCGAGGGATAAAATTTTCTGCTGAAGAACTTTATTTTTTAGAGAAATCATGACGATTTTGGTCCTACTATTGTTTGCTGCTGTTTTATTATCAAACTTCAGCTCATGTAAATGCCTATTGTAAAAATAATAATAAAAAAAGCAACACAAAACTTGGGGCAAGCTCTGTTAATAGCTCTGGATGTCAATCTTCTCTTGCATCAGTAATCTTTGTGCTCTGCTGTTTGGGTAGATGCGTTTCTGTCCCAGAATGGCACTATCTGCTTCTCAGATATGCTGAGTTCTGTGGGTCTCAGCAGCATCACATCATGATTCTTGTTCCTGCTAGAAGGGACACTGTTCAGCTCCAACCAGACTCAGCAGTGATCAAGCTTCTCTGGCCATCAATGTAAAAAGAGCTATGGTTACTCTCAATTTCAGCCCTATACTCCTTGTTCATCCCCACAGAAATGTATGCATTGGATCCTCTGCAGCTGCTTAACATCATCCATGTGCCTGTAATCTCAATTTCTGGGTGAGGAAATCCAGAAGAAAAAGAGCAACAGAAGATGACTTAGTGATCTCTGTCTTCCAGTTAAGGAGAAAGCTGAATTCACCCATAACCTTTTGGGTATTTCTTCATGGTCCATTAATTGTTATGGCAGCACTTCCACTTAATGAAGCTTTTATGGTTCAAAGCAACATCTTGTAGTTTATTTCATCCTCTTCTCACCTGACTATGAAATGAGTCAGCCAAGTGTACCAGCTTTCCACTGGGGAGACTGCTTTCTTTTTTGGATATCTGCTCATCTAGAAGTGTCTACACAATCTTATTGTTAAGATAGGGACACAAATTGTTTAGATTCTTTTGGTAAGTAAGCATCTCTCTTAGTACTGTTGTGATCAGATAATCACCAGACCTTTTTGATATTCATTAAGCACAAGCTAATTGGTTATCTCTGCTTTCCAAATCTCTTGGTCACTAAGTGAATGAGTTGCTGGTGTTTTGGAGAGCTCCAGCTAATTTCAGAATCTCTTGGGCTGTTTCAGACAGAGCAGCTCTTAGATCTGCCCATCTTGTATTTTCTTTTTTTTTTGGTTTTGCTTCTCTAAGAACCTGTAAAACTGAGTGGTTCTTAGAGGTACCTTTCAACAACGAGATACATCAAACTAAAAACTTACTGAAGAGATGGATTAGGACTATGTTTTCAGTTGGAAGATTTGTAAATTCATTTTAAATCACTTAATCTGCTCCTAAAATGTAGCCATGCCAATTCTAAGAAAAGGAAGGAAGGGTGTGCACTCTGTGGAGCTATAAGAAGAGCAGAAGAATTAACATCATTGTCCAGTGGAATCAATATATTTACCCCTATAAAAGCCTTGAAACGTTTAGTGGTCTAAGTGATCAGGAATAATACTGTGCATAGCTTAGCATAGGGTTCAGAATGCTCCAAAGCCAAATGGGGCCTGGTGGAAATATTGCCAGCTGCTGAAC
>NW_009953651.1:1223314-1237768 GCF_000747805.2 Chaetura pelagica | reverse complement strand
GCTGAACCCGTTTCCATTGCCTACAGCATCTTGAATTGTCCTGTATGTTCTCTTGTCTGTGTAGGTTGACAGTAAATTATTTAGGTGACAGTGTGATGGCATAATTTACAGACAGTCAATCACCTTCTGTCTCACTCTTCAGCCACTCAGATTAATTTCACAGATAAAAAGGTCTTTGTAATTTTATCATTTTTTCAGTGGTTTGAGTTAAAAGATTAATTGATACATACATACATTAATATGTAACTTTTAATTTCCTGCCTCTTTCATTTTAGGCCAGGTCTTTCGGCATTATTTAATCAGTGTGATATTTTAATAGATTTATTGACATGTGATTCTTGCTCCATCATATTTTAGAAACACACAAAATGTCTGCACTTTAGAAAACAAATTATGCAAAAATAAAAATACAAGGAACAAAGTAGACTTATTTTCCTCTTTATTCTTAAAAAACAACAAAAATTGTTATCTTAGCATAGCCTAGAATGGACTTTTAAAATTATAACAAAAGTGATCCATGTTTGGAAGATGCTATTTAGAGCTGGGTCATGCAAACAAGAAATTGGATTATGTGAGAGGACAGCATTAATTTAAGGGGCCTCTTAATAATTCAAGACTTTAAAATCTGGTAAATGCAAAAAGCTATCCACAGCAATTCATCAATAAGAAAAAATACTAGTCTTCTGGGTCTTCTGTTTCCCAATGCAGAGGCTGCTCGTATAGTAATGTAGATTATATTATTTTTCAGAGCGGGTCAGAACAAAACCACCCCTCCATGACCAAAACCAAAATATAAGATACCTTAAATGTATTAGCCTTTCTGTGCCTTCTTTGTTCTGATACTGCACCATCTGCCACATGCTACACTGTGATTCTCTTGAAGTGTTTGTTTATTTCTGTAGTGTCTTGAAGTTTGTTCTGTGCCTAAAGATTTACAAACTAAACAAAAGAGATACAGAGGGATACAAACTCTTGCCCTTTCTTATTTTGTTTTGCCCATTGTGGCACTTTATGTAGAGACTATTTTCTAGCTGCTTTCTGTAGCCACTGGGTATTTAAGTGTACATATGTGCCTTGTTGTCTCTTGTGTAACCCTTTCTTAATCTGCCTTGCAACTTTTATGTTTTTCAGTTTCCTTTTAGCTTTCTTCTGTCTACTTTAGCTTACTTGTGTACAAACATACTTCAGCTCTAAACCAGAATTAGTTTGTATTCTGCTTCAAACTGTTTAGTTGTCATGGGCCTTTGGGACAACTTCTCTTTAGCACTTAGCCTCCTGTTAAAAATGCTGATCTGTCCGCTGGTGATCTTGCTATGCCAGAGCCACTGGGTATCTCCTTTGTGGTCATGAAAGATATGCTAAAGCAAGAATGAAAACTGCACTGTCCTTACTGCTCCTGGTCTACTCTATCCTTTCCAAACTCAGGGTATTGCAGCCTGGAATGTCTTTCACTTTACTGGAAGAACAGTAACAGTGTGACCTGCACATGTGTATCTCCAAACATGAACACAACTAGTTACTCCCAGGATCAGAATGCTCTTGTCTCAAAGAAAGAAAGCAGTGTGGACTTCTACCTTTGTGCTTACGGAGGAGCTAAAGAAGAATGCAGGCACTAGTTTTTGCAATTCAAACATCTTAAGAGGGTAAATTATTTGCAGAGGAAGAACATAATCAATTCTGTTCTTGTTATTTTAGCTTCCATTTGTCTCTATAGCCAATTTAATTTAAAAAAATAATGTTGTATATAAAGACATAGTTTACTGGACCCAGAGCTGACAGCCACTGCAGTGCTGTTCGGTTGCTACTCAAGGTTTATTTACTATTGTCACTGAATGGACTCTCAAAAAACCCTCAACTTTTTCATTGTTCCCACTTCATTAAAACCACACTATTCTGAAACTTAACAAACTGTTAATGAAGTGAACATTAATACTTTCAGAACAATTACTAAATGAACCAAAGAGCTAGGCTGGGAAAGCTGTATTTTAGCTGTAAGTTTGAGATCTGTGAAATGGCTTAAATCCAAAGGCTTTGACATAGTTTTCTGCTACTGCACTCATGTTGCCTTTTGGTTTTATTTGGTTTTGCATTTTTTTTAAACTTTCAATAACTTATATTCTGTATAGAAAAAACACTATGCGGTTGAGAGAGCAGCAAGAGCAGAAAATGCATGCAAAAGGCTTGGGAACTCAGAAGTCTTTAAAAAAAGCAACAAACTTCTTAAGAAGATTTTAAATAAAGATTTATCAGCTATTCTACTTTTCCAGCAGTAGAGCAAATTTGGTATGAGTCAAGACTTCTGGCCCATAGCTCAG
Source organism: Chaetura pelagica (assembly GCF_000747805.2). Classification (NCBI taxonomy): domain Eukaryota; kingdom Metazoa; phylum Chordata; class Aves; order Apodiformes; family Apodidae; genus Chaetura; species Chaetura pelagica. The sequence goes on along the minus strand of NW_009953651.1, from coordinate 1,235,453 downwards.
AACAGCAGTTTTTTAATTATCTAAAGATGCAGGGTTTTCCTTGTTGTTGATCCTTGACAAATTTTAGTGTAAGCCCCCGTCACTTTCCTGAGACATCAAGTGATGATGCTGGCTCTCTTCCAGCTAGGGCAATATTCCAGGGAAAGATAGCACAGCTAAGCCAGTCAGCTTTCTAAAAATGGCGGTTAGGAAGAAAGGGAACAGAGAAAGTTGTCACTAAAAAATGATTTGCTATTTTAATAGAGATTTGTCCTAGATTTATTCTGACTTCTTCCTAAAATTTGTCTCAGCAATTTTTCCATGGGATCCCAAACTTATTGTCCCTCCACTGAAGGAGACAGGTTTGAAGAAAACGTGGCTTAAAAAAAACCCAACAGACAAAACCCAAACAAACAAGACAAAAAACCCAAGCAAAACCAAAACCACCCACACTAAAAATTAAGCCAGAAAGATTTAATCAATAAGTATCAGAGAAATTTCATTCAATCTGAAACACATCTTCAAAGCTGAGATAGGAGAAAACAGCAGTAGGTTAGAAATAGTTTACAAGTTGCTTATTTAGAGGCATTTGAAATTCAACATAATTTACCTTTGATTGTGAAGTAATAGTGCTATTAAACCATGAGATAGAATGAAAAAAAATTTAATTATTTAGTAGGTGGCTGAACTAAAAAATTCTCACAGGAAAATGTCTCCATTTTTCTTCTAGTGTGTCTCCCTGGGCTTCCATGCAGCTAAAGTATTGTCCTGTATGGCTTCACTGTGGTTTGCTACTGTCTTTTCCCAGGCTTTTCACACTGTCTTCCATAATATCCTCATTAAGAAACTCAGAAAGTGTGGGTTGGATGAGTGGAAAGTGAGGTGGGTTGAGAGCTGGTTGAGTGACAGAGCTCAGAGAGTCATGATCAATGGTGCAGGGTCACCCCCTGCCCTGCATTATGTTAGGGTTTTTGGGGGGGGATTTTGTGGTTGAATATGTGAAAATACTTAATGCTGCCTTGCTGGCATTTGAGACCAATTTCTTTATTTTCTTTGCATTTTTAATTTGTTTGTTTTTGGTGACTTGGAAAAGTTTTAGCCTCTGAAATGTCTTGTTTCTCTTGGCGCATGTTAAGACACATCAGCCTTTGAAAAAAAAAAAACCTGAACTGAAAGTTCCCCTATAAGCTGATGACAGAATGTGGAAATCTATTGTTTGCGTGCCTTATGATAGCAGTGGTGACAATTAATGCTCTTGCAAATACAATCAAGGATTTAAAAAGAAAACAAAGTATTTAGAAGAAACAAAGGGAGCACCACCTTTATACAAGAGAATAATTGGATAAAATTACCAACAGTCCTTGAGGGCTAAAATTCCATGTTGAGTGGGCTAAACATCAGTCCGTGTCATTCTCAGAGAAGAAAGCTAAGCCCTGCAGAGGATGGGTTTCAGATGTACCTGTACTGAGTGCTTTTCTGTTTGTCAGGTATTGGTTGCTCCACATGCTGGCTACTTCGGCTTTGATTTTGTCTCATCTACTTTATTCTGTACACTCCATAGGGGGTGGAGGCACCAAATAATAAGATCTGTCTGCTGTCCAGCATGAAAGTGCTTACACCTTTATTGGATCCATTCTGAATTTTCTTATATGCTGCTGGCCATGTAGAAGCCTTGAGTATGTGAGATGAAGCTTGGCCAGCAGCTTCAAGCCTTATTAAGAAAGGACTGGTGAGAGAGGGGTGGACAAACAATACAGTAAAACCTTTGTTTCGTAGGAATCCAAGCAAAAACTGTGAATTGGGTCAGTATGTTAGTATTTTTCAAAGCTGTAACTTAGAAGGGATTTGAAAATATTATTCTTTTATTTGGCTGTGGTTTGTTTGTTTGTTTGTTTGTTTTCCCCCCCGCTTGATGTATTTGTCTGGGTTTCTTTCTGCCTTTTATTAGATTGTATAGAAGTATTCCAATTTGATGTGTTTAAGGGACCTTGCAAGCCACTTGATCCACAGAAAAATTATAAAAGTCATGTCTAAGCATCAGAACCTTGGACGCTTATGTCAGGGTGTTTATGTGGGTAGGGCACTGATTTGACTAGAGTGGTAGAGAGTTTTTACTTTTTAAAATGCTTTTTTCAGGCAATGGCAGTGTAATTGTTACACTGAAATCTCAGATAACTTTTTTTCTACTAGATTAAACCTTGGACCAGAATTTAATAAATCTGGCTCCTCTGGCTCCTGACCTGTTTGATGACAATGAGCAAATAATTTTATCACCCTGTGCTTGATGTTTACATAGTTAAGTCTGTTCATGTGCACTGAAGCTAGATATTTTTACTCACCAGAGCCAAGAGTAAGTGTGTTTCACTAGAATATGAGATGGCTTAGTCTGATGTGACATTTATCTTCACTCATCAGAAGTGCAATCAGTGGGGAGTTGCCCAGATCTTTGTTCATGAAGATAAATGTCAAATGTTATCTATCTACATTCTCATATGATGTCTATCACCATGGTATCTGAATGCCTTCCAAAGCAATAATGTACACGAATTAGACCTAAACCAGTCAGCAAATGATCATCATAAAGATGTCGCTGACAATTTTCTGGAAGTGGTGGTTTGGATTGAATCTTTCCTGTTTCCTTTGATTATGTAACAGACGGTGAGAGATAAGCTTGTTTAATTATTGGGAGGGGAGGGCAGGGGGATTAAAAAAGATAGACTTGGACAATATGATGGAATACTGAATTCATAATAAATTCTTTCTTTCACCTTCCTCTAGTTTCCCTTTCTGCCCAGGAGGCTAAAGACACGTTCACTCTTCTGAAGTCAGTCTTGGAGTAAGCACTGCCAACAAGGCCAGGTGTAATTTTAAAATATTTATGCATTGTCAGTTCTGGAATTAATCTTTCTTAATTGAATTGACAGGAACTCATGTCTGCAGGTAATGTAAACTGTCAAACACTCTGCCAGTGACAGCATGTTGGTCAGGGTGTTGGAGTTAATGAGAGATCTGAATTATGATGGAATATCTCAGTGTTGGCTTTGGAGTCTGGTGTTTATAAATGCATTAGTAACATGACATTAACTACAGGCTACAGACTCTGAAGTTCAGAAGGGCTAATTATTTGTTTGCAGTTTCTGAAAGAACTGGGGGTGAGATATTTGTACCTCAGAAACACTTTGGTAGTTTTTTGCTGCAGTGAAATTTCTTTCCCTTGAAATGCAAACAATGTCATTTTAAAGCATAATATTTTTCATTTGATACGCAGTGCTTTTATAGTCTGGAGATACTGTTTTGAGATACATGAATTAAAATATTTATCAACACTGTTTAGGAGAGTCTTGCCCGTTTCCACTGACAGCTAGACCAAGTCTGCAAGCTAGATCAAGCTCTGTTAGCAGAGCATTTAGCACAGTCTAATAGTGATACTTTCCTTTCCTTCTCCTCATGGCAAAAATGGAATTACTGTTAGCTTTCTAAAATCCAGAGAGTGCAGGGAGGATATTGTGTGTGTAACAGAAACCTCAGATAATTTTTGTGCTGAATATGATGAAGCAGATGAGCCTTTGTTTGCTATAGGCAACTGTTAATGAAGATTTCCCAGGATCTTACAAGCTTATTGAAGCATCATGGGCTCTGCGTGACATGCTTAAGGGTGAGGCTGCAGCCAAGTTTTACTAAGGGGAGGTGGGATCTCATGAATCCACAGGCTGAATGATCTATCCTTTGAGACGAGTGCTTGCTTATGTGCCATAATAAGTACTAGAAAGCATCACACTACTTTCTATGCTAATTAGAGTTCAGACCCTCTGTACTGCTTGCAGGCTGAGCTCAGTGGAGATTTACCGTGCATAACACAAATAGGATGCTGATTAGATTTTAAACAGTAAAGCTTTTATCTTGAGGTAGCTGGACCATAAGAGATGACCTGACTTGGTAATAATGGGTTCAATGATCCAGTCTTCCAAACCAAAGGAACTGTGCTCCTAGGTGGAACCCTGGGGACAAAAAGAGAAAATGTTTGAGTATCAGTTTGATATTGGATCAGTCTCCCTGTTGGTTTGAGTGCAGGACAAAAACCAGATGATACCAAGAGTCCTTTCGGGCTTTTCACAAGCAGAATTCTGAATTGATAAAAAGCCCCTTTCCAGTCTTAACAGATGTCCACCCAGGAGAATGAATGAAAATAGTTTGCCCCTTTTCGTTCTTTGTTGCAAACTTTTTGCAAACTTTTAGATGGATAATCTATAGTAAAGGTAGCTGTCCTAAAATTTCACTGGCTTTGGTTTGGTTTAGAGTTAATTATTTTATGAATAATTTCAGGTTAGTTCTCAAATCAGGTGTTTGTAATTTTTGAGAGGTACTACACAAGAATGTTGATATACCATACGGTGTCTTTATTATGAAGCAGACTGACCATTCCAGGCACCTTGCTAGAATGCTGAGAAGTGAAGGGAGAGTTTCTGTAGATAAGTGAACTAAACCAGCAACACTTTGAAGTAACCTTGCGTGTTATAACATGGGAGAAGGGAGGTAGTGTAGTAAAGGTAATAGCTAGTAACAGGTTTTAAACCTATTTAAGAAATTCATTCCCTTCTGTGGCACATCTTTCTGTAGATGGTTTGCACAATGAAAGCAGAGGATTGCTTGACACATTTGGAGGAAAAGCTGATTAAGGTTAGCCATGTAGCTCTTCATACTCAGCAGGTGTGTATCATGCTATCACCATTATTCTTTGCATCTTACACATCATAACTGTTTTTCAAAACCTGTGTTGGGAAGTGGAAGTTCTGCAGATTGTCAGAGTAGCGTGTCGCTGAACAGCTGTGTGGGAACATTGTTTCTGAATGTTCTGCAATATCACAGGCTGATTTCAGTTCTTACGTAAACTCTACCTCAGGTCCTCCCCAAACCCTACATCCTTGAGCTGCTTAGTGATTCTGTGTCCTATGCCAAATAATGTATTTTAATGGGGCTATTCTGAGTTATGAGTTAACACAAATGAGTTCAAAATTTAGTTTCATTTTGGGACATATTTCTCAATATTTTTTCTCTGAAATTGGTTAAAAATCCTCATCTTTGATAGATATAAATTATCTGTAGAGATGTACTTACCTGAAGGAACAAAAAAATATAAGCAAAATTTTAAGTTCGGGGTTTTATTTTTGGCTGCCAGGTATTGTCAATAGCAGACTATCCAATACCACAATAAAAGTGGTAGCTAAGAAGGCACACTGACATCTGCTCTGCAATGAGAGATGTGTTGTATGTAAAGAGGTAATAGGGTGGTTATCGGTGTCAAAGAAGTGTGAATATTTGTGAAAAACTTGGTGTTCTGTGATCTTTCTTGTTTAACAGTCATGGATGAGTAATGCAGAGGTTTCTAAAAGATTTCTGGGAAAGAGGCTGCTGATGGACCTGTTGGAGCAGCTCCAGAGAAAGGCCATAAAAATGATCAGAGGGATAGAAAGAAAGGCTGAGATTTGAGGTTGTTCAGAGAAGGCTCCAGGCAGACTTCATAGCAGCCCTCCAGTACTTAAAAGTGGTCTTTTTTATAAAAAAAGATGGGGACAAACTTTTAAGTAGGACCTGTTGCAATAGGACAAAGGGTAATGGTTTTAAATGAAAAGAGAGTAGATTTATACTAAATTTAAGAAAAAAAATGTATTATATGGGTGGTGAAACACTGGCCCAGGTTGCCCAGAGAGGTGGTAGATGCCTCCTCCCTGGAAAAGTTCAGGGTCAGGTGGACAGGGCTCTGAGTAACCTGGTCTAGTTGAAGATGTCCCTGCTTATTGCAGGGGATTTGGACTAGATAACCTTTAAAGGTTCCTTTCAGCTAGAAGTATTCTATGATTGGATAATAGCAATTAATCAGAAGCAGTCATGTTCATTGAATAATGTTATTCTCACAAGATCACTGCTTTCCAGTGTTTTGGGTTTTTTCCCCACTAACATAAATCATGGGTATATCTTCTTACTGGCATCACAAAGCATGAAATTTTCTGCAAAGGCACATTTTTACAAAGCAGTGGCTCATACGGCATAATTCGGTATACTACTGATTTGTATCTCCTCGTATTTTGATTCCTTTTCTGTTACTCATTCTCTTGCTTAATACAGACAAAGATGAAAGACATTTACTAATAGCTCATACGAAAAATGCTGACTTGGTAAGACTAGAGTTCGCCAAGGTCTCTGGAGGTGGTATCTTCATGTTAATACTTGGCTTTCACATCAGAGTTCATTCTGTGGTGTTGTGTCTTCCAGCTATTTACATATGCTTTTTTACTATTGTCTGATGATTGGAGTAGTATGGGACTTCTAAGAGTAAACCAGCTCATGATATTATGACTAGTGTTTCATCTCATTCTTGTAAGGTTTAGGTGATTTTCCGGTTGAATTTGTTTAATCCTTGTGAGGGTTAGTGAGTCAGATCTGGAATATTTGTACCATTGAAAATGTGTAGTCCTACTTTCATTCTGGACATACTCATCATCACTGGACAGAAAATAATAATAATAATAATAAAGAATAAATTAGTAGCTAATTCACCTGCCTATGTGAATTAATAGAAATAGTGTCTACTTTGTGGAAGGTTTGGAATAAATTAATTGGTTGGAGCCACCAGCAGAGAGACCATTTTTTATTCCGATAAGCAGGGTAAAATGTAATTACGTCATTATGTATGAAAAGAAAACATAGAATCATAGAATGCCAGCTTGGAAGGGACCTCAAAGATCATCTGGTCCAACCTTTCTAGGTACTACTACAGTTTATGTGAGGTGGCTCAACACTCTGTCAAGCTGAGACTTGAAACTGCCCCATGTGAGGGAATCTACCACTTCCCTTGGGAAACTTTTCCAATGTTTGACTGTCCTCATGATGAAAAAAGTATCTCGTGTGCAATCAGAATCTCCTGAGGATCAACTTGTGCCTATTACCCCTTATCTTTTCCATGTGACTCCTTGTACATAGGGAGTCTCCATCTTCTTTGCAGCCACCCTGTAAGTACTGGACTTGAAATTTCAGTTGAGGTGCTGTGGGGATTTTGGTCACCTTTTGTAGATACAGGGTCTATTACAGCCTGGCCTGTATTCCAGAGAGCTTGTAGCAACTGCAGCCCTGCATTGGACTTTAGATGTAGCTGCTGGCAGTTCTGGTAGCTCTCGGCAGCTTTTCCTTGGAACTGCTATTCATGAGTAAAACCAGCAAGTGTGCTGTTTTCATTGATGGGCAATGGATTTTATTTTTTTTAATCCCTTCTTAATTGCTTACACACCAAAGTTTCAAAGCTGCTTTTTTTTTTTTTTTTTTTTCAGTGCATTCAGATTAAAAAAAAAAATAAATAATGAAATTTGGTATTTCTAGTTTCCAAATTGGAAACTCATCTTTTAAACTAGTAGTGACATGCAGCAGTGGATTTGTAAAGTATGGTTGAAGTTTTACGGAGCAGGTGGCCACATGCTGAACAACTGCTGTGAAAATGTGTCTCAGAGGTGCATCAGCATCTGTCTTGTGTGAGCTTTGCAAATGTAAGACTTATTCGGAGGCTGGCTGAATTGAAGGCTCTTTCCCATATACTCTACAAGGGACAAATGGCAGGTTGTTCATTAGAACTGATACTAATAGCAGAACTCTCCCATGCTTTGGCAGCCTGGCTTTTCTGAACGAGATGGATTTGGGGTTCCAAGCTATTTTCTTCTTACTAGCCAGAGTGCACAAGTTTTTCAGGGCCTTTCGCTAGTTTGGGAGCAGGGGAGGTACAGTTGGTTCTCCTTCATTGCTTTGGGGGATTTCCATTCTATTTTCCTTTAATTTGCTCCTCCCTGTTAATCGAATAAGAGAAGCTTAGTGTTAAGTGAACAGATAGTTCTTAGTCCATGTATATGAGCAAGAAGAATTCAGATTTGCATGAAAATAGCTATCCTCAGGTTAGATCTTTACGTTTGGAGATAAGCTTTTTTCAGGTCTATTTTTCCTCCATTCTTATGCGGTTTATTTAATGCGAATGGTGGATGTTTGGGGAGGGACAGAGGCTTGTTTGACTATTTAGATTCATTGACAGGGTTTAAGTTGGCACAGCATGGATCAGAGCAAGATGAGTGGAGACATCTTATTTCTAATTAAATACACACATACATGTACTTGTTCAATTTAGTAAATCTAAATTCTTTCTCAGAGCTGATTGCTTCTACCAGTCTACTTTTTGTGTGTGTGCGTTTGCACTCACAGCACAGTGGGGCCATCCCATTTAGGATTTTTTAGGGCAAGAAATAGAAGCATAAATTGGAATGCATCCCCTGTAACAGAATTCCTGTATGGCAACACCAGATGAAGGTCTCACCAATTCTTCTTTCTGTCTTGATAAATAGTCTCAGTCTTTTTTTTCTTTCTTAATGTGTTCTAACAGTAGCCGTTATATGTACATAGTTCATATACAGTGCAGGCTTTTGCATGGGGGCAGATGGATTATGTGGTAGAATGTGTGTATTTTGGGCTGGACTGATGTAGGCAGGATTAGTTTAAACATTTAATTAGCTACCTCCTACTCCAAACCAGGAACTCCAGCTTTGAGAAAAGCCCACTGAAATCGATCTCCTCTGCCAGGCCAGGCAGTGTCAGACTTCCAAAGCCAGAGCTCATCACTGGAGTCCCAGAGGTGCTGACTCCACAAGTAACCTTCAGAGGCCAGTGTGTGTTCTTGCACCTGAGAAGTATGGGTATAAGGCTGAAGAGAAGGTGCTAATTATCTGTGCTATCAGGTCGCAGCCAGATAGCTATCTGAACAAAACATTTGGCAACTAGTTAATTAAAACAAAGGCTTCATGTCTCTGGGAGTAAAAGCAGAGCAAATTCGTATACAAAACACTTCTGCAAAGTTTCTCCCCCTGAAATCAGGGAAAGATGTGTTAAGAAATCTGGAATTTTGCTGCAAAAGCCTGATGCTTTTCTCCAAGATAGTGATGTCTGATGTTTTGCTACTAACTGGAGCTTTCATTATTTTAGCATATGCTAATATCTGACTTTAACATTTGGAGAAAGTATTTGGCTTCTTAAAGTATTATTTATCTTGACAGGTAAATTGTCATGTTTGCAATGTCTTTGCCTATTTTTGGTACATATGTGAACTGGTGGCTAAGTACTTTTTTTTTTAGCTTAAAAAAAAAAAAAAAAATTCCCTATTATATTTGTCCTCCTATGAGCAAATAAATTCTTCTGAAGGTTGTTCCTAGGCAGTTGTTATATTCTTGTCTCCCAGAGTCTGCCTGCAGTCCTGAAACAGTCTTGGGGCAAAGAAACGTGCTGACAGCTCAATTTGAGGGTATTTTGTTTGATGACTGCATCAGTTTAAGATAGTCTTCTGAAGGCCACAGGCCATGATTTCTGTCACAGTTTGACTCAGGTCCGACAACAATGCTCTCGATCCCCCCTCCCCCCAACCCAGGTAGGGAAGGAGAGAGAGAAAAAGAGAGAGACTTGGCTGGATTGAAAACTAAACTACACAGCTTTAATTAAAACACTAATGAATCGTACAAGAAAATATATTAAATTATATACAGATAGATTCAGGTGTAGGCAAAAGCCTCTCACCACCCCCCACCCTCAGCAACTCCCACAGCACTTCCCTGAACTGGGAAGAGTCCCGAGGAATCCCGGAGCTGCTGCTGGAACAGAGCAGAGAGTTATGGGGGTCACGAGAGATCAAGCCTGAGGATCGACGGTGATAGATGAACAGAGTCCTCCCTGGACACTGGCCATGGACGGAAGAGAAGGGGAGAAGAAGAAGGAAGGAAGTTGTCTTCTGTGATCTCTGACCTTCCTTTGAGCTTACGTAGATATATGGAATGGAATATCTTTGGCCAATTTTGCTGTCTGTCTAACTCAGCCTCCTACGAGGGGGGTCACAGATCTCCCCATAGTGTCTGAGCTGGCAGAGTGCAGGTGCAGCCTTGAAGCCTCAGTAGTTAGAAAAACATTCCACTGTCTTATCAGCCTAGCAGAACACACTGTTGCTAGCTACAAGAAAGCTTACTGAAGGAAAAAAAAATCAGTAAAAAGAAAAATTGGCTTTATCCTGGCTCAAACCAGGACAATTTCTTTCAATACACCATAGTACTATGGTTTGAAGCAAATAAGAGAATAGTCTCACACTAAAGATTTCAGAAATGGTGTAGAAAGAGGCTTGTGGTGTTTCTTTTTGTTGTTTGCTTTGGTTAGTTGAGGGCATGGTGTGAACAGGAGTAAATACCTGACTGGTTAGTAATACCACCGATGCCAGTGCGAAGCCATGGCCCTGTTGCAGTCTCTGAGGCTGGTCCATGATCTTTAGCGATCACTTATTTCTGGTATTTGATAACCTGAGCAGCATAATCTGGTGTCTTGAGCTGTGAGGTGTATAAGGCATGCACTTAGGCTTGTGTAAGACATATTGTTGGCTCATTGCATGTCACTGACCAGCTCTAGGTAGCTCTCCTGAAGGAATTCAGTGAGTGCCTGTCTCCTCTGTGGATCCCTTGGAGGTGGCTGGCTTTCCCACTGCTCCATTCCAGGTATCCGTATAGCTCCTGCTGTTTTCTGTGTGCTGTCGTGTTTTTTGCTGCTAGTCCTGACATCTTTTCATCTGGTAAAGCAACAGAACTGCCTTGGAATCTTTCATAAGCAATTTATAAAGCATTCAGGGTTTTTTGCCTCCAGGAAGTGTGTTTTTTTCTGTTGTGTTCCTTATCTTGGACTTGTCGATGGATTTATCATCTCTTTGCCACAGCAAAGGTTACAAAGGAGACAAACTTTTTCAAAGGGTAGCTTTGTGGTCCGAGTCCACATACATAATGTGTATCCCATTTCTCTTCTGTGTATGAATTTTTAAAGAAGTTTCTAGTTTTCCTTCTTTAGAGAACTGTCATTATAATTCAGGTCCCTGTTTGTATACGTGACACAGACAACTCTGAGCAGTGGAAAGTACTGTGTGAACGGCTGAGTGCTTCTTACTGCCTGAGCTAGCACTGACATAAGATTCAGCACTGAATGCTGCCATCTCACTCTCCAGTACTGCTTTCAATTTCCTAAATAGATACTTGGGCATATAAGCAGCATGGAATGGAAATCCTACTTAGACAATGGCATAAAAGACAGTGAGAACCAGACTTCCGGTCATTTTCTGTTTCTATATAATAGGCAGTTCCCAAAAGCACTTAGAGCTGTGCTTTCCAAAGAACTTAGAAGCAATGGACTTTGATGGGACTATGTCCTCCCTTAACTATTAATATATCTTGTTCTCCATGTGTTAGATGTATTTAGGATAGGAGTATATCACGTACTGGAAGGACTCTGAACACATGAGACTTGGGATGTCATCTTGTGGTGGTTCAAAGAAATGCAAGAGCAGCATGTAGGTGATGAGTTTACTGCCTCTGTATTTTACACTGATGCATTTTTCTTATTGAAGTACATGGTCATTCTTTCTTGTACAATCTGTCTAATTGTAAAGTACGTGACTTTAGCTCTTAACCTCCTTACAGTCCATGCCATTATTCAGGTTTTGGGGTGACTACGGCAAGAAACTGGTAAGACATCCCATGCTGCTTGGACACCTGACTGTATCAAAGAATGCAGCTGCTGTTGGTTGAACCTACATGATGTCAGAAACAGAAGGACTCTGATATACTGCTGGTAAATTATTAAAACATTGTAATTTCTGTTTAGCTTTAGCCTTTCCATGGCTGGATCAGCTGGCTAGCATCTCATGTCTGTCACACAGGTGCAGAGAAGGTAGCCTCATCAAGCATTTTCTTTTCCCAGAAGAGAGAAGTAATTTTAGACCCAGAGAATCTTATCTGTGAAGAACAGTCTGTGTACTAGGGACTTAAGTGACAGGAGTGCAGCTGAACTGACCGCATCAGCTCACAGGCCAAAATATTTGTCAGCTTTATCAGTTTAGGCAAAGCAAACTCCTAGGTGGATGAAATCCTGAGGTTAAATTATTCCCTGTTATAAGGAAGAGTTGTTTCAGGCACATCTACATTCTGCCATTTTTCTGTGGCCTCAAAGGATGTTTGCCTCAGTTGCTGGCAGCTGGAGCAGTACAGAGCTGTCCTGGCCAAAGGGAACATCCCCAGTATTCAGTGCAGATCTAGAAGAGCATGAAGTTGTTCCCTAC
>NW_009953651.1:1212248-1223280 GCF_000747805.2 Chaetura pelagica | reverse complement strand
TCCCTACACAGGGCAAAATCTTTGCAAACTGAACAGGCAAAAAGCTGCTGGATGTTGGAGTCACACACAGCAGCCAAACCAGGAAAGAGATTTTACTAGCTTTGTATGTAAGCATTAATCACATTTTCTTTCTTGTGAACATTTATTTTCTTTTGTTTGTTGCTTGAATGGGCTGGGAGACAGAATGGCTTCTTAGACTTCTCAGTTATGTTTCTAATAGTATTGCCTAAGTGTAGTGAAACTGTCAAGCCTGTGCATGCTTAGACACAAAGGCATCTAGAAGAGGGTGAGCGCAAGTTAGAAGGGCAGGGTACCTGCCACTCTTCAAATGCTGGGTGAACAGGCTTTCTCAGCTCTCTACTCGGTTCTGTAATTGTATTCTGGGGAATGCTCTTTCAACTTAAATGCTTCCTAATTACAAGCCTTACAAGCAACAAGCTTTCTTGTCTTACAGTGAAAATAAGGCTACTCTGATTTTTACTGTCAGATTTATGGCATTGATTGAGACAAATTTTAATAGTGGAAGATCAAACATTAGCTCATGCAAATTGTCAGTAATTTCTAGAGTGCTATATTGTCATTAGTGAAGGGACAATCCATTTGTATGGTGATTAGTTCCAGCTCTCAGCTCTCATTCATAGGTCAAGATGCTTGAGAGATTCTTAACAACCAAAAAATAAGGGCATTGCCACATGTTTGACAGGATGACTGCTGTTTGTTCCTCTCTAGCCTATGGCACTTCATGTTCTGGAAATGGTTTCATGTAGTACCTTTACTCTCCCTTGTTCAACAGAATTAAGTCAGTATAATTTACTTGTTTTGCCTGACAAGTGCATGCTTGTTTTACAGTGCTATGTTATAAGAAAGCACTAAGTGTGCCACTAAAGACAATGGCAGATTTTTCAAGGCTAATTATTTCTTGTAGTTATTTTTGTTATTATTTTAAAGGCAGCTGAAGTCAAGAGTGTGACAATCATAGAAAATCCTGAATTCGGGTTCTGCTGTAGCTTACATACATTTCAAGCACCAGAGTAATTTCAGAGAGATGCTTCTGCTTTGGCCCTCCATGAAAATGCAGTGGGATCCGAGATTATAACCTGATTTTTAGTGCAGGCGGTATCTTACTGTGCCTAGGGAGAAGAGACTGAAGCTAAATTAAATACTTCCCCTGTGCAGATCAGATTTCACACAAGAGTTTACTCTAGGTTGTGTATCCTCTTCTGTTTTTATTCAAGATAATCTCTAAATACAAGGAGTACACTGAAACTATTAAACAAATTTCCTAATTAAGAAATTCATTAATACTTTGTGCAGAAGTATTTCATTATACTGCATGGTGAAGATGACAGTAAAATACCTTAAACTCCAGATTTGTGGCACTACATCCTCTAATCAACACTATACAGCATCTAATGCATTGTAGTTTTGCAACAGATAAAGAAAACTGGAAACTTGCATTTTACTTGTGGGAAAATTTATTAAAACTTTTGTAAATTATACTAAGTAAACAGTATATATTTTATTTCTGTGCACATGTAGTTGTCAAAATACATATATAGTGTTGTGAAGGCCACAGTGCAAGAACTAAAAATGTTAAGCAGCATGACGGAAAACTTTTCTAGGAACATCTGACCTTCTCTGATTGCACTGCAAGGTTTATTTGGTAAACATAATTGTAAGTAGAGTGCTTGTTTTTTATTAAGTTAAAATGCAAAGTTTCAAAGTGTGCCCAACAGAAAGGAATTATCAGAAGAAAGTATCCATTAAAATATGAGATTGCATTAGCAGGCAGCCTCCTGAGTGATTTTTATGAAAAATCTAGTTTAAAAGCAAGGAAGTCAGGACTTGTGTAGATGCTGTTGAAGTAAAAAAATGTACATGAAATATGAGGGGGTTTATCCTTTGTTTTTTAAAAACAGCTGTCATGACCCCTTGAACCTTGGCTAACCTTGGTTAAATTCTTACTTTTCTATTTTACAGTTCCAAATACTAGGAGGTAAAAAGGATGGAGAGCCTTGCTGAATTTGGTCCAGAGCCTGAGGCAAAACATCATTGCTACTGAGGTAAAAAATTCTTTTTTTAAATTGGTTTCACGATCTTCATTGATAAATAGTTCTGTTGGGACAGGAGGAAAGAAAAAAATAGAGTTAAAAAGATGTACACAAAACAATTCAGTGTAGTTTTGTAAAAGACATTTAAGATATTAAAATTAATAAGAATATATTCAGGGTATGGTAATTTCAGCTAAAATACAGTAAAAATGAGTAAGATATTTCAGATTAAAGCAAACTGAAATCCAGATACTAGACGATCTATTAACTATTTTTAATTGTGTAGGTTATTATAACTTCTAAAGGACTAATTTGCTCCATCTTTAGTGAATAGGTTAGTTTTACCAAATTGTAATTGTTTCTCAATAAAAAATCAGTTGAAATTGTTCACAGCTGCAAGTATATAGTCCCTCTCTCCCTGCCAAAATTGAGTTGACAATCTCTTGTCTGAGAAAGGAGTGTTCCCTGTTGATGACTCCTGGACAAGCCAATCTAGCTTCACACCACAGCTAAAGAACATGCAAAAGATCTTACCGGCAACGAATAGAGGAGTACTGCTACAAACAGGAGTAAGATCAGCAAACTGATAAGGCCTACGAAGAGCCATTTAAACCTGCGCCACACAATAAATTTCATTGTCTTACAGGGATTGGTAAACCAAAGGAAGGAAGTATCTGGTCGGCTGCATTTTGAAAGAAACAAATATTACTCATACTATAAAAACAGGGTAAACATGGGAGTATAACACATTAAAACAGTCTGGTTTGGAGGCTGAAGGAAACACAGTTTTGTAATGCAGGATAAGCTGCTTCAGTAAATGTGTGCCATTAATACTGAAACCACCTTTCATTTTATCCTAGTGCTTGCAAAAGGGAAACAAGACACTGGCTTTTAGAAATGAATTTTTGCCAAGGATAATTCATGTCTAATAGTTCCTTTACTGCATGCAGATTTTGTCAAGAACATCATAGTAGCTAGATATTACATATTTCTCAAGCTAGTAAGAGAAAAAAAAAAAATCTTACTTTGGTAGATCTAGCTTGGGGTTCATGTTGGGTTCATCTCTTCCTTTACCAGCTGGCCTTTCCTCAGCTTCTTTTTCATTGACAACTTCCAATGTCATTTCAACTTTACCCTTCAGAAAACATGTGGCATGAGACAAGCATCTTATTGAAATAGCAGTAATAGTTCTTGTCTGGTACTTACACAACAGAGTTTGGGATCAGCTCATTGTCTGCATCTGTGTTTTCAATTTCCTTCTCAAAGTATACTTATTTCTGTGCAATGACAGTGTCAAAACACAGCAATGGAGAATGAAAAGTAGAAAAAAGAAAAATATCTATCTAAAATGATTCTGCTAATTCGTTTGTTGGCTATTTTAAACTATACATTGTTTTGTTTCTTTATCAGTGTAGAAAAAAAACACCCCATTTCTTCTCTTTCAAGAGCAAACCAAAACGAATTCTCTTCTTTCAAGAACACCCCAAGGCCTGCATCTTTTCCAAACAAGTAAGCATCTCATTTTTTGTATTGCTGTGGCTAACAGTTGATTCTCAATCTTTTTTCTCATTTGTTAGATTTCAGTAACAAATGCAAAAACATTAGAAAGAAGAAGCAGATGCATTTGAAAGGCTTAACATTATAGTAAATTATAAATATGCATGTATATTCATCTCAGAACAGGTTAAAATGTTTTAGGTCTTCTGATTGCCATCACAATCTCAAAGCTAGTTGGAGTTCTCAGTATATAAATTACATTTTCTGCATAGAAAACCGCTTTGGATTTAAACATTCTTCTTTAGTCTTTAATCCATTCAGGATGTCTTATGTTTCTCCAAAGCAATAACAACAAATTCATTCACACAATAACTCTCTTGGCTGCTTTGGTGAGATAACATGAGTGAACCTGGCATCAGAGTCCTTCAAGTTAAAAACAGTTACAAGCAAAAAAATGTAAGTACTAAAATCACACTTTAAAACAAAAAATTATCGATGTAGCAAAGTTCCTGAACTTGTGCAGGGCATGTTCTGTTTACTCCTCCCCTGGCTGTCTACTGAAAGCTAAGAACTAAGCAGGGGACTCTTTACAGTCTTTCTTTATAATTTAAAAAGAAAGGCGAGCACGTTTTAAGTATGTTTTAAAGAAGTAATAATCATACCGCTAAAATACGGGACCCATCCTTTTCAACATAACATGGCCACCATCCTTTCATGGATTTTTGTTCAAAGAGAGAGGTGGTTCTGGGAGCCTTCTGAGAACCATCTGCCTTGTATTCTGGAATCATGTCTATATTGCACTTCTCTGGAACTTTTGCTGGAATAATTGTTTTATGTAAATCAAGTTCCACAAAGCCTAGGAGATAGATTTAAAAAAAACAATCACTATATAACACAACCAACCATTCAGCATAGTGGTTTACCATCAATCTTTCTTTCCTATCTCTAAACATGGAAAAACGATCAACAGACACATTGCATTTTTGTTTGGCTGAGGATGTTGTGAGGCAGAGAAGAGGACACATTAGGCTGTGTTTTAAGCCCATTTTGTTGGCATTGAAAGCACTAGTGTTGATAAATTGAACTCAGCAAGCTCTCCTAGCTGTTTTTTAATGCAAGACCACTTGATTTTTAATGGAGGTTTTTTCTCGTCACTCACCTAAACAGAAGATAAACTAATACAGCAGTGTAATGCTGGTGTGAATTCTGGTAGTTAAATGCATCCTGTAGCTAGGTTTGAGGATGGTTATACATCAATTGTGTTTGGATTTTGGAGCCTATATGGTTTGCATGTAAGCTGAAGACTTTGGAGCTGTCTTAATATAGGGCAGAGAATCTTTGTCAGAGTAGTATGTCTATAAAAAGCAGGGATTAATAATGCTGTGAAGCAGATTGCTTAACTTAAGTTACAGTCTGATGTCAGTACTCAGAATTGGAAGTACTTTCTTTAAGTAATTTTACTTAAAGAAAGGAGCAAAGTTAGTTTTAATGCACCTTATTTAATGAACTTTGTGATAAGGCTTACCTGAGTGAAAAGTATCTTGGTTTACCTGCAGGGAGGCCTTCACTGAGTGAGTATTGACTCATTCATTCATGAGCACAAGTAACCCTGTACTGTGTGGGAAAGCAGGAGTGTATCTGCGTGCTCAGTGGCTCACTTTGTATACACAATCCTTATGCATTAATTAAAAATTGTTTGGTTTTATCCCTTACTTTGAGATAACTATAATTCTTTTCTTAGAAGTCTTACCCAGGTAGTCATCCAAGGAGAACTTGTCATTATCCCATATTTGAATGATCAATTTGGGTGGGATTCTGAATTCTGTCTTGTCAAGACTCCAAAAATGTTCCTAAAATTTTAAAAAACACCACCAAAGCACCTTTTTAAAATTACTTATGAAAATTCAAAGCTCCCACTAGACCAGATTGTTCAGAGCCCCGTCCAATCTGGTCTTGAATACTTCCACGGATGGGGCTTCCACAACTTGCCTGGGCAACCTGTTCTATTGTCTCACCACCCTCACAGTAAAGAATTTCTCCCTAATATATAACCTAAATCTACTCTCTCTCAGTTTGAAAATGTTCCCCCCTTTGTTCTCTTACTCCATGCCCTTGTAAAAAGCCCCTCCCCAGCTCTCCTGTACGGGAAGGCTGCTACATGGCCTCCCTGGAGCATTCTCTTCTTTAGACAGAACAGCCCCAACTCTCAGCCTGTCTGCACAGCAGAGGTGCTCCAGCCCTCTGATCATCTTTGTTGGCCCTCTTCTAGACTTGCTCCAACAGCTCCACGATACTGACACAGGAGAGGGAATTGCTGAGCCAAGATCTGAGATTTGTGCAGATCTGCATATCTTGATCTCAGATCAATAAATATTGATGTGGATACATAAAAATATTCTACTAGAGATGAGACTGAAACAAAGTTTTAGCCCTACCAAGCTGAAAAGGTTGAGGAGCTAGGAATCCTTGCCCTTCCTAAGAGGAGACTGCTGCTGTTGCCATGTGTTGCTCCTGGCTCAAAGGCAAAATTCAATCTGTGTTTGCAATAGCAGTTTGAGACAAGTATGCAGAACTGAGCCAAACATTCTCTTTCAATATGCACATACAAAATTATCAGACTAATTACAATCTATATTCTAAGTATTGAAACCTTTAGAAATACCTTTTTGGAAACTACACAGAGTTGCTCTGTTGGCAGATAGTCAAAAGGAAAAACAAATCTCCAGTTAAAGTTCCCTTCACCATCCAACGATCGGTAGTGAACATCGGTTTTCTGCTTGTTTTCTTCATTACCAGGCATCCATCTGAAAATAGAGAGATGTGTCTGGTCTTTGCAGTGGGACTACACTGGTACTTTTTTTGTACTGTAACCATGTCATTAAATGGTTGCAAACAAACTGAATAATGTTTAGAACCCATGATCTAGGCATTCCCAGGACATTCAGAACATCATTCATTTGCAGTTGTTACATGACAGAGTGCTCCTACCCTTTCACATAAATGTCACTCATTTCTTCCCCTGTGATGCTTTTTTCATCCAGAAGGACATCTTTGGTGTTCCAAACAATAACCCGCAAGATATACCTAAGAGAGAAGATGTTTGGGGAAAGAGAATTGAATTGCCTTTGTCAAGGCTGCCAGATGGTTTGTAGTATAGACAGATACTCACTTCTTGGCTTTTCGGGGAGTGATGTTGAAGGGAGGGCCTGGAGGTCCTAAGCTTTTGGGAAAAACATCAACCCACATCTGAAGCTTTCCCTGTAGCAGTGGAGAATATGGATGAGCAATTGTTTGTTGGATACAGGTTTGTCATGGTAACTCCACAGAACTACTTATTGACATGTGTAATATTCATTTTAATCACAAAGCAGAGCTCCTTCAAATGAGGGAGCATCTTCAAATGAACAGTGCCAGGAATTCAGAAGATAGTAGGAACATTAATTCCTTGTGAATTCAGTGCATGCTATGTAAGTCCAAATTTCTGTTCTGTGAGAAACAGTATTAAGTACAGTGTCATACATGTGGCTCACAGCTGGCAACTCGTGGCCTGCCCAGTGCAGATGATCAGTCCCTTTAACCAGACTGAGGAGAGGCAACCACTGCAGATTTTATACTCTCTTTCAAATGCAAGCCCATTTATTTTTGCTGGTAAGTTTTCTGGTTACTGCAGAAACTTACTTTAAAAAACAGCCACTGGTGAGTTTGTGAATTCTAGAAAACAAATGTTAGCCTTCATTCCTCTCTAACAGAGAGGTCCAAAATAAGACCTCATGTTTAAACTAGCACCACTGGACCTTGCAGAGAAATGGTAAGTTTGGTCTCATTTGTTGAATGTAATGAGGAAGCTCTTGAGCCAGGCTCTCTCAGTCAGTTCATTTCAGTAAGAAATTAATCTTTCCCAATTTCCACACTGTCAGTATTTACAGTGTCATTTGGGGGTTTTAATGGCAAAATATAACTGCATTTTGTTATGTTTCTAGACTAATCTGCTTTAGTTTCTCAGCCAAGGAGTATCAATTTGTAGCCCTCTTCCCCCTGAGTGCTACCACTCTATTGACAATAGCATTTAAATGCAGGAGTACTCCCATTTCTGCATTCAAGAAACCAGAAGTAAACCAGTTCATAGTACCTGGGAGATGTTGGGCTGGAAGGTGCTGTATAACGTCCTTGTCTCCACATGTTCAGGTACCAGACCTTGGGTTCTTAGGATATGAAGGGCTAGCCTCTCTTCACCTGGACCAAGATGCTGGTGCAGAATTTTGTTAGCTTCTGAAATGAAGGAAATGGAAAAAGACCAAGGGTTTATGAACCAGAATTTCCATTTAAAATTTTTTTAAACCAGATTATTTAAAATTAAGAAGAAAACTTAACTCTTCATGAAAAAAATCTATTTTTTTTCTATTTTTCCATAAATAAATGAAAAATTTGTATTAATATGAATTTAAAACAGAATTATAAAATAAGTGAACAAGCTCACCAGCTTCTTCTAAAGTATAGTCTTGTCCCCCGTAGTTAATCTTTGTACCATTCTGAGAGAGGACAGGAGGAGCATAGCCTTTAAATCTGGCTACATTCTGCAGTAACTGGGTTGGTTTTAGTTGGTCACGCCAGGTATTGACACCTGAACTTTTAAGAAAGCAACAGTAATACATCCTAAAATTACTCAATGTTCAGGACATTTACATGTAATCTAAAATGTATTTATTAAGCTAATTCAGAAAGAGCAGGGCTGTAACGGCTTAGATTGAGGCCACTTGAGTTTGATACAGGACTTAATTTTGTACCAGCTCAATTACGTTCCAAGACAAAGTGCTTTTTCTTTTCATAGCAAAATGATTACGCAAACTTGCTTTTATATTCATTTCCATGAGTAGGTCAGAAAATTCTGTTAAGTGTGTGTTCTCTGCACAGAAGTAAAATTACAAGATAAATAGAGTATTAAAATGTTTGATGTGGTTTCAGTAAAGGCTCTTCTGAAGACTTTGCAGCTTAACTTGGAACTCAGATGACACAAAGTGAGCACAAGAAACACCCATGGGAAGCTATAGCATTGTTTTTTAACCTTGTAATTAAGATGAAGGAAGCCCTGATTTTTTACAGACTGGGCACTAGATCTTACAGATAAAAATTTTCAATAGACAAAATTACTTACATGCAATACTGCTGCGGGATGCCACAGTGAGATCCATAACGAGAAAGGAATCTGTTCTCAAGATCAATTATGGTTTCACCCACTTTTTCATCACGAGTCAATGTGTCATAGTCATAGACTGAAATTTTCAAATCCTTTTCTTGAGGTAAGAAGCAACTGAGTTCATACATTCTAAGCATAAAAATGTCCAGTTAATACTACTGCTCTTTTGAGCAATACTTTGTATTTTTAAATAAAAAAAATTAAACCCCACTTTTTAGTTTATTTTTGAGCAATAGCTTTTACATTATATTAAAGGGATGTTTCCAATGCTGATTGATCTAGCATTAGTTACTACTCATGGTCCAATTTCTGTTTGCACTTATTAATAATATTGCTTGCACCTGCACAAATATTATTTCTGCACAATATATAACCTGTTTTCTGTGCAGCAGACTGAACTGGGACTGAGAAAGAAACTAGTTGTTCAATTAATAATTTCTCTATGATTAGAAAATTTTAATTTTTTTTCTACAATACAGACAATATGTGGTCCATATGTTTAGCTTCTATGACTAAAAGGGTTTATTTTAGCTGTCCTACACAAAACAGACTGTAGAGTCTTCTCAAATTAGTTCTCTGAATTTACTTTCAATATATGCAGCCTCATGGTTTCTACTGCTACTGAATCCATTATCCTTGAGGTGAAGCATTCCATGGTTAATTATCCTCTGCATCTTTTTATTGGTTTTATTTCTAGTCTATCTTATAAGCTTTAACTTCCAGAATCATTCTGGAAATGCCTGGAATTTTGAAGGTACTTTGTACCTGTAATAAAGTCTCTTTGCTATCTATTTCTTTGCATAATCTGAACAACTGAAATCCTGTAGTACGTCATTGCATAATATGCTTTCCAAACTCTTTCTAATCCTTCTAGTCCTTCTCTCCTAACTTTCTAATTTATCAAAATCCTCCTCTTAACTCTGGACACCAAACCAGATCCAGAATGTCATTAGTGATTTATAGATGATGTAACCTCTCAGTTCCTAATTAGTGTTTTCTGTTCGTATATTTCAAAGGTATCGTTAGCCTTTGAAGGGAAGACAAAGGTACTGAAAATATGTGTTAAGCTGATTACTCATCGTGACATCCAAGTAGTTTTCAGAGTTAAAACGTTTTCTATACCCTGCAAGCTTATTTTGTTATTTTTCTGTGCATAACACAGGGCAGTTTTAGGATATAAACATCATTTGACTTTGTGCAGTTTACCCATGTGATACAGCAAATCTATAGAGCAGCCAAGACCTGTGCTGTCCAGTGATTTCAAAGGGAAATGCCTTTATGCAACTTTAGTCACAATTAACTGTTAGTTTGTAACTATGGATAAAGCATTGGATATTTCAAAGAATAATTTATCTTAAAGATTAGGAGAAAATTCCAAACTGTAATAAATTGAAAATACAAAGAAGTTTGTTACCTGCCAAAAATTGGGTTGAGAGTATTAGGCACATAATTATCTCTGTCTTCAATTACTTTTTTACTTAGGGATATCTTTATATAAGGATCACACTATTTGAAACAGAAAAAAAAAAAAAGTTAAATGCTTATCAAGACTAATATCCATTAAAATATACCACAGCAGAGTTATTCCAAAAGCAAAAAGTCTCACCAGCCCATTATTATCCTGGGGTTGAAGCTGCAAAGCTCTTACAATATAAATCCGCACAATACACTCCTGAGGCCCACTGTCTGGTAGCTCACGGAATTGGCGAGGAGGAGCTGGAATAGTGGGATCATCAGGCAGTGCATAGATTCTAAAGGATCCCTAAAAAAGAATATAAAGACTCAGTGAAGATAAATGTAGAAAAGTCACTGCTGAGTTTGTTTTTTCTTATTTATCCTACACATACACACTCCATTGAATACAGGAATAGCAAAATTATAGCCTGATCCACAGTCACTTGTAAGTTTTATGTTTGGCTTTAGAGGGTTTTGGAAGAGATTTACTAGAAAGACAGGGTTATACCCTTAGCAGATTTAATGCAGCTCTTTGGATTTCAACACAAACACTCTGCTCCAGCTGAGAATACATAACACATACTTCATACTTGTTTCCCTATCCAAAAGCTTAATTTCATTTTTAGGCGTTTTGTTGGTTGTTTGGTTTTTCATACAGTGTTAACATTATATTAATCTTTAAAAGTCACAGAGTCACTGAAATAGTACAAAATACCTCTTAGAAATTAATTCTAAAAATGTGCTTCCCTTAGAACATCTTCAGGTGAATGTTTAGTCCTGCTCAAGTGGTTATCCAGGAAGGTTCTATTCCACAGGTACCAGGAAAGATCACATA
>NW_009953651.1:1198917-1212236 GCF_000747805.2 Chaetura pelagica | reverse complement strand
GCAGGAATGGTATTTATTTTAAATTAACATGTACCCCATTTAGTGTGAGTAATGTCCAGTTGTACCTTCCTTGAGAAAGAAGGGCCTGTACCTAAGTAGTTATGAGCATCTGTTGCCCCTATTAACACATGCCTCCTTATTTAAGCTGAAATGCTTGCATGTAGACTTAAATAATAACCACTTACATACAAAAGACATCTGGAATTTAGTTGTTACCCATTCTTTGAAGTTTACCTTGAATTCCCCAACCACTGATGGATCATCGCTATCCTCAGATTTGCCTCTGTATAGTTTAAATGTATCACAGAAGTCTGTTAAGTTATTAAATTCAGGTACTTTTTCCAGTTCACAGTCATACACCTTAAAAAAGAAAAGGGAAAAAAATGCAGTTTAGAAATTCTACATACCAGCTCCACCACTGTAGTATTGCAAACCCTGTTGTATGTTTGACAGAATATCTTAAATAACCAAAGCATTTGGAACTATTTTTGGAAGCAAATGCAATGTTTGGAGAACATGCTATCAAGCTTCATTTAGGCCTTGTTAAAAACAGAGTAAATAGCATTTCACAAGCTTGTCTTTCTTCATTAAGTGTTTTAGATGAGAAATGAAAGTGGTTTGGCATCAACTTTTAGCCACCAGACAGTAAGAGTACTGATCCTCTGTGTTCACACTGCCTCAGTGTGTACATTTATTTAGGATCTGCCTGGCACCAAAAGAAGCCAAAATTCCATTTGATCAAAGGTTAGCTTAAGCTCTTAACATATCTTTTAGTAAGTGTACATAGAAAAGAAGAAAATACATCTTAAAACCTTCATGACACCACATTAGTAAGGAATTAGTAAGGGATCCTTACACAAATTAATGTATAGTTCAAATTTGAAAAGCATTTAAAAATACAGGGCATGGCTCTGGCCTGGGTTTTGAGCCTATAAACATTGAGATATATTAATTTATTTTATCCTGAGCAATACCTTTAATGTGTCGTATCCTTTTTTAATATACTGTCCACATTTTTCATGTTCTCCTACCGAAGCATAAAATTTGCTCCACCAATCCACAATTTCTTCCTCCTTAAAGAAAAGCAAATAAAAAAGTCTTTTATTGTGGAATAAAGCCTCTGTCACACTGTACAGCAGCAACAATGAAAAACTAAGCATACTCTGAAACTTATTATCAGTTAAGTAATATTAAAAGTTAATCTGAAAGAGAATTAGAATGTAAATACTAAGACTAAAAATACGGCATTTCTCTTTCCCAGGTTTAAAAATCTAGACAATAACCCAGCTGCTTTGATAGTCAACAGCCAGCTATCTCCAAGTGAGCAACTAATTACTGATACCCAGATCCCTATCTCAAAGGACTGATTTCTGGAGGTGGAGGTATTTCACTCCTCCATCTCCTGAGAGTGCAGCACAGACTTAGCCACCTAAGTTCTGATTACTTAATTCAGAGAAAGTTCATGTACAAGTAGCAGTGCAGTCATTGTTTCAGCTGTCAAGGGAAAACACGGTCATACCTGGTATTTACTACAGGAATAGCATGACTGGAAGAGCTACTATGAATACACTGAACATTTTTTCCTGAGGGATAAATGTGGGAGTTTGCTTTCAGCATTCCCATTTATTTCAAAACTGTTGTCATACAGTAACAATGGGACAGTCCTGTAACTGCTTTAACCATGTATATTTCCATTAAAACCAGCAGAGATTGTATTGTGATAGAATCTTGCAGTGGGAGATCTTCCTTAATGTTTGCCAAATGCAGTTGAAAAGAAGGAGCAGTGAGTCTTGTTCTTTTAAAAATAACACTTCAATGAACCTTAATAAACCTTAGATGTAGCAATCTATACGTTCCACTAATACAGTATTTCTGTGGGTTTTTTTATATTTGTATTTAAGTCTGATAATCACTTTGTTCAACAGAGCTCTATTTTTTATATTTATCCATAGGGATTTATTTGCCCCTGAAACCATGCTTCAATTGGTAATGCATACTATTCACTCACTGTGTAAATTTGAAAAAAATCTTTCAGATTGTTTGCATTTGAAGTAATATACAGATCATTAAATACAAGGGTTTTTTTACTATCTAGGGGTTATTATTTCAGTCTTACATATTTTTCTTAAATTTACCATTTTACAAGTTGATTGTAGGCTTTATGTCATTTTCAGAGATTTCTGTTATCATCCACAATTCTTAAAATGCTAATCCAGGAGCCAGTATCAATATACTGATTTTTCAATGGGAGATCTCATTTACAAGAAAGCAGTGTAGATGCTTAAAAGTAGTTATACATTACCTTTTCTGTTAGCTGCTCATGAGGATTCATTCATAAAAAAAGAACAAAATAAAAACAAAGGTAAGGATGATTTATAGATTTTTATAGTTAAACAGCTTTAAAAGTTTAGGGGTTTCTATATAGCATGTATGTAAAGTAAGTAACTAACATGAATAATCTATAATACTTTTCAAGACTATTCAGGCACTGTGTGTTTAATATTTTTGCTGCTGTCAGTATGTCCTAAGTATTGAACTGGAGCATATATATAAAAATTGTATAAAGCAAGTCTTCAGGACTGTAAGACATTTTCATCCTGTGCTTAGTTCTTCATATAGGAAAGCAAAACTGAAACTTGGTTTTCTTACTGTACTGGGTTACAGAGCACTGGAATAGGCTCCCCAGAGACGCTGTGGAGTCTCCTCCTTCGAAAACTTTCAGACCTGTCTGGGATACCTTTCGAGTTATCTGCCCTAGTTTTCAGTCCTGCTCTGGCAGGGGGGCTGGACTCGATGATCTTTGGAGGTCCCTTCCACCCCTAACATTCTCTGATGTTCTGTGTCATTGCAGTGTTACACTCTGGATTGTATTATCAATTTCCACAGTAGCATCATTCCCTGCTTTCATCTGTGGTTGCAGAGAACACTGGATCTGAATTAATTCAGATTAAAAATGTTTTTAAGAGCACTTACACAACTCAATCTATTCCAGAGATTCTTTTCCAAACAAATTTCACATACATAAAATTAAAGTGATATTTTGCCCTTTTTGAGTATTTACTTCTTTATAAAACAATTTGCTAAAGCCCAACAGCCTTTTCCCTTTTCCTTCTACTATCATTTTTCAATTGTTTACAGGCACTGGAATTTCAGGAGTCTGAAAAAAAGCATGAAGAATTATAAAGTACAGCAATAATCAGTATATGTGCCTATAGGTTTACCCATATAAATGTAGTAACAATCTGCACAATCCAAAATACTTCACCTGTTAAACCACAGATACCGTAATTATGACCCTGACAGTCCATTAAGAGCAAGCATCATGCAGGCCATTTTGGAAGCCATGATTAGTAAGTGTGATTTGTGCTAGTGTTTATGCATTATACCTTATGTTTTAATTTAAAGGATTTTATACTTAAATATAAGTCATAAATTTTTGTGCAAAGCAGAAGAAATACACAAAACATTCTATGAACTCAAGCCAAATGCATCAACAGGTTAGGACATCACTCTGGTATATCATACTTATTACTTCCATTTCTATTTGGTAAGTAATTATCTTGCTGGGACATTCACGTCTACTGCATTTCAGTAGTCTTGTCTAACTTCAAATCAGAAATATAGCATAATGTTTTTTCAGATTTGTTTGGGACTGTCTGATTTTCTAAAGGCAATTGGAACGATTTATTCTCAGAATCCATGTAATTAGTGTTTTTGAAAACTTACAGGTGAATTAATGAGAATTTTTTATACTTTGCCATATTTAAATTTAACTTTTTTTAAACACTGGATTGTAATATTGATGACACAAAGGGTAGCTTGCATAATTATGCAATAATATTTTAATCTCCCAATTTAAGGTATTTTCACAAAAGAGATTGTGTTAATCTTTCACCAAAGCATAATACTGGAAGAGTTTACATTAGAGTTTGTTGATTTTTTGGTTTTTTTTCTCCTTGATATACCTTCAAATGTCTCTTCGAATAATGCACTTGGTATATTTGTGAAGAAGAGGTTAAGAAAAAAACCCCAACCTTAAGACCTTCAAATAATGAGTCTTCGATATTTGGAAATTGTTTTTACTGAAACTGGTAAGCAGGGTGTGCTCACAGAATGCCAAAACAGAAAAAAATGCTGAATGATAAATCTGAGATTTTGGAGTGAAATATTCACATGGTTTAAAGATCATGTCATGGTTACTGTCCTCTTTTTAATGTACCCAGTGTCTTTACTGTAGATTGTTAAGACATGAAGGTTTCAAGACACTAACACTGAAGCTTTTTGAACATCTTGAAATTATGGGAAAAAATTAAGAGATATAGGGGATCCCTAGAAAAGTTATAATTTTATTTACTGTGGATTTATTCTCCAGAAAGTAAACTTTTAAACAAAGTTTAAATATTAATAGTGTGTAAATAATTCCTGTTCATTTTAGTGCCTTTAGTACATAGATTCCAAATAAGCTGACACAAAATTTTAACAGCTAATGTATATTGTACACACATAGCAAGACTTCCAGAAGAGGGGATCTTAATATATGTAAATAATCATATTAGGCTTAGGAGCATCATCTCCAAAATCTCTCTATGGATAATCGCCAAGAGAAGCACAGCCTCATGACCATGTCCCACTAACATCCACCCCCATTTTGGTCATCTCCATGCATTATCTTGGTACATACATACATGCACTGTTGTTGGAGAAGCCATTTTGCTGAGTGCTGTTGACATACTGCTTAAACACTGGAAATTGGAATGTAATTGATGAAATTTTGGCATTTTGTGTCCTCAGGGTGTTGTCTGTATATCACGTTTTCCTCAGTCGTACTTATTTCAACTTGAATGGTTTTGAATATACTTTCTCGTATGGATGCTATCACTGTATCTAATGTTGCAATATATTTGGCTTGGGTGATGTCTAACCAAAAGAAATTGTCTCTCATGGTACATAGCATTTAAACTGTTCCCTCTTGTAGTTGAAACAAACTACCTAAATTCTAATAGTTGCCACTAAGTTATATGGGCTAAAGTTTAGATTTTTCTTAAAAACATATTTTCTTACATTTTTAAAGGAAAAAAAATAATCTCAGTACCAACTATAAAGCATTTATATTAGAACAGAAGGTCTAATTTGGATAAAAGGTAGAGACTGTTCTAAATTAAATGTTAAGGTCAATTTACATATATTATGAAAGTAAATACAAGAACATGGTCTATGAGATAGTTAAATTAGAGTCTGAATATCATGAAATTAAGATACAGAAGAAATAATGAGGGAAGAATGATGCAATCAATAACATACTCAAATAGCAAGAGTTTGAAAGTTTAAATTCAGTATTTACTCTGGGACCTCTCTAATAAAATTAAAAATTCTGCATTTTTGAAAAAATCAGATTTGTGGATTAAGAGCCTGCAAAACTAACTGCATTAACAGTCACAACTTTTGAGCTTCCTGTAAAATAACAGGCAATCAGAAATTTATGAAAACACCTTATAGTGAAGGAGAACATTTTACGGTCCTAAAATAACTGAAAATTTTTCCTTGAAAATATCCTATCTGGAATTTGTCTTCACTCATGTTTCAACTCAAGAGTGAAATTCTGCAAGCTGAATTATTTTTTACCTGGAAAGCAAAATTGTACTGTGGTGGTCCTGAAAGAATCAGAGCAGTAGAGAGATTCACAAGGCACAACAGAAAAGGAAAGTGAAGAACGGGTAGCGCAGAAAAAAATGGGTTTGGGTGACTTCATGGGATGAAAGGCAAAGCCATGACTGTGACAAAATGAATGACTGAAGGTACTTGTTACCATGGCTTTGATTCCATACCCACCAAAGTATACACTTACTTCCAGCTCCTTTATTTAGAACCATTCAGTCTGTGCAAAACCAAGCTGCTCTAAGCATTACCAGTGGGCAACTGGGTTATGTTCTATCATATGCTTTCAATAGCTACTGAACAAGTGAATTAGCTCTTAAGCTACTAGGTGAACTCTACCGTGCACAAAAAGCTGTATTAAACCAGAGGTTAAAATTATTAATATATCTCCTTTGCTTTCCTATCACAAAGTAACTTCATTCATCTGGCTTACCAGAAGGTTGTGTTTCTGATAATTTTGCTGTCTAGCTAGTTTCTCGGAAATCACAGATACTAAGAAGAATGTTAAACATTAAATTTCACAGGTTACCTGAGCTGCTAGCAGTGGCTGCGTGTCCTCCATTTCAATTACTGTATCCTGGTGAGGCACAGTGGAGAGCAGACTAACTGTAAGCAAAAGATTTTACTAAGGCATAATGGTGTAGGAAAAATATCTTTACTAAACATTTTCATTACGTTTCAATTCCAAACAGTTACAGAAGATCTAAAATAATCAATTGTCTGTATGTTTGATTCTCTAAATGAGGCAATCAGTTGCTGTTTTTTGCTAAAAATATACAACACATTTTTTTTGCAGGATACACAAACATTGCTTAAATATATAGGATTGAAACACAGTAAAACTTGGAAAAAGGATAGAGAAATCTGTCAACATTGTATTCAGAGCATTATCGATGGAATACTGGGTCTTTAGTGCAGGGACAACCTGCAGGTAGTTAAATTCCAGGTTGATACCAAGATGGAACCTCAGGGAAGCAGTACATTAACTGTGAGAGTGGACCTGCCTTTGCACACTGTCCTCTCATGCTCCACAGAATATTGCACTAATACTCTGAGATAGATATTTTTTTTTCTTTCCACTCACATTATCTCCAAATAAATACACAAAACAAGATATATTTTAGCATCTCATCAGAAAGTAGAGTTTATAATTTTCAAGCTGTCTACCTTTCATTTGTGGTGCAATGTCTTCTTTAGTAGTGTAGGGGTCACAGCGGAAGCTTTCCAGTAAATCAATGGTACACTGTCCCACGACAGGCTTCCGTCCAAATGGTCTGTGGTCTATCACTTTAATAACAAGAGATGGACTGTATAACTCTTCTTTTGGCAAAAGCTAAAAATGAAAGGTTAGACTTTGTTTATAATGCAAACAGAAGGAAAACAAAGAATAAAGTTTTTTTTCCCATAAATTAGAGTTGTTACTTCATTTATTTCATACTGAACTACTATGTCCTATGGCTATATGGTAAATTAAAATTTCTAACCTTATATTATTCAATAAAAATCAGTAGGAATAATTTTAATTGCCTCAAATTTTGAATTTTCTTGACTCTTGCACAGCTTCTATCCTAGCAGTGGGAAAAGTTGCCACACATCTGCAGGCAAATTAATACATTTTCAAATATATATATATATATACACACACCTATACACACACACACACTACACTAGACTGCATATAAATGGTGTAATTTATCAATGACTGTACAGATAGTTTACATGATCTTTATTAGACTTTTCAGGCTCAGTAAATTGCTTATGTTATGGCAAAAAAGGATGTGCAAATTTTTCTATCCATTCTTGCATGACAAATCCTTCACCTCTGGAAGCATGGGATAACTGATTTTGCTATAGATAGCTGGTATATAGTTTTTTGCAACGTACCACTTTCATGAAGAGAACAGAAGATGGAAAGTTTGGTGTCTTTTTGAGGTTTTTGATCACCACAGATTCCACTCTTTCACCCCCACATTCCACAATGAGACTTGGGGACATAACAGGTGCCAGTTGGTAGTTTTTCATGTTCCGCAACCCCCAAGCCAGAATCTGTAAAGTAAAAATCCAATACAAGCAAAACTGGGAGACAGATCAATATGCTTAAAATAATACTCAAAAAGCAGGAAGAAAGAAATTAATTCTTTTCAATAATAAAATGTGACCGGCAAAATATTTCAAGATTGTTGTTGAAGGAAAGTCAATGGAAAAAACTGAAATTCAAAAAGACTTAAAAAAAAATCCCTGTATTTCTCACTCTGATTTTTTTTTTCTTGAAGTAAATACACAAGCTTACTCTCTAGAGGATGAGATGACTATACTTGCATTCAGTTAGTTTAAAAATAAACCATACCTCAACAGCAGTGAGCTGAACTACTGGTCTGATTCCTTGAGGTACCATATAAAGCTGTGGTGCTCTTTGTGATGGAAGAATTGGAAGGTTGGTACCACTCTATTAAGACAAAAACAGGAGAGTTAGTTTCCCTCATTTTCCTTAATGAAACACATTTCAAGTATTAAGACAATTCTTCACATTATGACTCAGTGTGAAAGGATTGTAATCTATACACACACAGAAAATTTTATATATACGAAATATATACCTTGTCCCTCAAAATAAGTTCTGCAGCAAAAAGAATTTCTCCACTAACTTTGCCATTATTTATTACAGGATACCAGAGCAGTTTTGGTGTGATGTCTTCTTCTGGAATTAACTTGACCATGGGGGAGCAAACACTCCTTCCAAGGAATTCATCTTTACCCTGCAACCGAAAATATCAATTCTAGCCATTAATGTTATTCTCAATTAGTATAAATAAATTAAAAGGAAATCCGGGTAAAACGCATTCACTTACCACTTGATCACTGTCAAAAAGTTCAATAACAACCATAGGTGGGTTTTGCGCTACTGTCTGTGGGTCCCCATAGATCTCAATTTCATTAAATATGAGAGTTTGGTCCCATGTAGGATTTAGAGTCGAATGAATTATCTCAGTTGTTTTGCTTTGATGGAGGAAACAAACATGGGCATATGGATCTGAAATATCATACAAAAATTAAAGCACAGAGGGTACAGGCAAACAAAACCCCATCAAGCCATAAGCCACACAACCACATTTTTAATCAAATATACTATTATTTTTCTTCTGTCATTATCAGTTCTATAAACCATTCTATAGAAAACAAAAGCCCACATAATCTACATCTGATTACTAAATAGTTTCCTTTATACAAGTCTTGATTAACAAAGTAATAAATGAAAATGATAAAACATCTTGCAAATCAGAAAGAGAACCTGAAAACTACAATGAAACACTTGCTGTGCTAATCTCCTATTAAATATTGTCCGTTTTAGCTTTTTTTGGTGTGGTTTCCATTGATATACAACTGTACAACCTCATAAATAATACAAATAAATTACTCTATTTCTCACCAGTAGCCAAAAACCAAATTCTCCCAGGGTATACTGCCCACAAACATGCTTATTTATAGCAACATCATCTTGTGAAAGAGTTGAATGATTGAAGTGGCCTAGGCCCAGTGTTTGTTTGGCAGGTCTGTAAATCATCGAGAGCTCTGTAGAAGGCATCTGATGATGGTCATTAACATCTCCTGTACAAATTGCAATTACTAAGGACTCGAGGTTATTCTAAAGGTTATCTTTAGGTCAGGTTCAACAGCTTCTGGCTAGGTATCTGATCAGAGTTCTACAAAATCTGGCTAACTCTTTAGTTTTAGAGAAAAATAAAATTTAGATGTGCTAGTTTCTGTGTGACAGCATCCGAGATATTTATTTTGAACTCTACATATGCAAAATAGAGGCATTTATTATTGTTTCTTGCTTTTAAGTGCTGTATATTGACGTAAGAGCAAATACACACATGCAGCTGTACTAAAAACTCATTTCAGAGAATAGGACAAAAATATCTGTAGCTCTGTATATCTCAGTAATGAATGAATATAAAATACTGAACACTGAGAAGCAGTTAGTGACGTAACATTAATTCCATCTCTTGCTTTTGTGCAAGCTTCCTGCAGGACAGATTAGGAACTGTTTGTAGGCTTTTGGTTAGAAAGAGAAGCTAAGGCAGAGGGAAGAGACTGGTCACAGGAAATTCAGACCTTAGTTGAATTCCCAGTCCCTCACTGAGAATTCATTGGCAGCAGCAGCAGCTGCACATTCAGAGCACTTCTTTTTTGGTAGCTTCAAAATACGTAGCATAGGTAATGAAGCTGAGACTTGATTTATGGCACAGTTTCAGTAGCTGGGACCTATGGCAGAATTAAGATACTCTACAGCTAAATCAGGTTAATTGGACAAGTGGGTTTTCTGCACCATTAGCAGGACTTTTCCATACCTGAAAAACTGTCTTTGTCTAAAGCCATAAGATTTCTTGCCTGGTAGATGTAACAGCGAAGATGGTAAGTATATATTCCTGTATCAAATAAATAAAAAAGAGTTCAACTGCTTTATACAGTCTTCTTTTCTGTATTGAATATATTTCAATGCCTTAAACATTTTAACTCAAGCACAAGAACTGCAGTAACATTTCTGCATTGCTTTTCTAGTTGCAAGTGTACTCATACCAACAAGCTAGCATGTGAGAATATTTGTTCCAACACAACACTAATGCTGTTTGGACTTTTTTTTCACCATATGATCATCTAAATATCCTTTTATTTAAAAAAATCCTGTTTGAAACAGTTCGATAACCTAGCTTCTCTCAAGAGAATCAGGAACTGGACTTTCCTGTGTTTAAATATTCACTACAGCACCTGCAGTAATTGTAAGAGAAGGAAGATAAACCTAGATGTAAAACACTAAGAATTATAATTCTGTTTGAGATCAGGGAAAAACACATGATTTATAAGAAGGGAATTGTTGAAGAACCTACTGTCAAAGTAGCAGGAAACAAGTGGTGTATTGGCACCGAACACCTTTGTAGCTGAATCCTTGGTTTTGTCTGAACTCTTTCCTTCTGTGTCATCAACGCTAGTATCTGCTCCCTGAAGTTACATATAGAAAATAAGTTACTGCATATTTACAAACTTAAAAGGAACCTGGTAAAAGGGGATTCAAACTCTCCACCTGGACAAGGAGAAATCTACTTTTCCTGAGTCAACGTACTTTAAAAGATGTCGTATCTGAAGGTCATTTCTTGTTGCCATTGAAGATGTGCAGAAATCCAATCAAGTAATTTAATCTTACTTTCCAGAATGGCTTATTTCTGGAGAGCACTGTGCTGTTGCAGAGATCTGCTCTAAAGCTTTATCCTAGCAATACCCCAGGAAGTACAGTGAGAAGAGAAACTTAAACTGGAATTTTTAAACTTTGTGGAACCAAATTAAATGGAGAAAGAAAATGCTATCAAGAATCATGACTTGACATTTGATGCAAAAAAATAGAAGCAAAGGAAAAAAACAAACTTTTTGTTAATGCTAGACAATCAGTCTCAGAATCATTATTTTTTAAAGAAAGTACCCTTCTCATATTTATTTGCTCCAGTTTGCATTTTTAGTAAATAGAGCTTATCTGTGAAGCTGTGTTAACCTGAAAACTGGGGGAATAATTACATTCTGATAACCTATTTGTGATGTATGGCATTCTGGCTTCTGCAACACTTTGCTATCCTTTCTTGTGTTTGGTTTTTTATACATGCAAATATTAATTATGGGCAGCTATTTCAGTGCCTGTTAGTACTTGTGCTGATGTTAATACATCTAAACTACAGGCATGAAAAGCTTGAGCTATCTTTTCACTTTACTTACAGAAGGCCTATCTATCTAGTAATTCAGCCTTTTGCCCTAAATATCATATAACATAATAATAAAAATAATTTGAAAGACAAAGTAATAAGCATGCTGCACAGGAGTGTTTCCTTTGACTGTAATGGTCCCCTTCAGACTTAAATTTAGCTAATATAAACGGTATTGGTTCTTCATTTATCTATCAATCTAACCATTCAGGGACAAAAATGGCTGATGTGCCTAACAGTGTATTTATTGTACATTAACATATTGAACTTTTAATCTGTCCCTTACCAGAGCACCTTCAAGTTTAAAGATAGCTGCTGCACCGTGTGTCTCTGAGGGAGCCATTTTTCGTCTCCAGCGTCTTCGACGGAAAGTATCAGAAGTGCGTTGTTTCCAGTGAAATTTCCAGCCAATCAAGGAAGCGTATTCCCATCCTTCTTGATCTTCATATGATAACATTCCCTGCAAGACATAAATCCTTGTTATCCACACTGTTATACAAATGTAGTGAAAAAAAATCGGTACTTGCTCTGGCAGGCATAATAATCCCCTCATAAGTGGGAAACATCAATTTACAAAAAGACAAAGAAAGGGAATATAATGAAAACATACAAGATTGCTCTAGATTTTTGGTTTGGTGTTAAATTTTTTCTTTATTCAGGAAATGGGTAATTCATGTGTTGATTGGTTTATTTTTTAAAAACACCCCAAACACCTCAAACTCTTAAAATATGCAGGTCTCTGACTGCATCTCTCTTCTGCTTACCCTTTCTGCTGTTACTGCTTCAGCTGGATCTCTCTTACGTTTCCGCACCAGCCTCCGGCGGCGGTGTGTGTGATACATTTTCTCTGCAGCAACCCATGACTTTGGTTTAGTGTCTGGAGGAATTGTAATTCCATATTCCCATCCTAAATCAGAATTGATTAGTTGGTGTATTTCCAAAAACACAAGAAAGATGTAAAGAAGAAAAGCATGGAAAATAAGAGTTTTTGTATCTACAGAGGATGAAACTTTAGTCAAAACAATTTGATACTGCAAACCCTAAATGCCCAGTAGCAAGGGGTCAACTGAAGACATTTTATGATGATGTTATGTTATGACATAGACGACAATAAAAAACTCAACATGAAAGCATACACATTTTGAATTCTTTTCTTTGCATTCTTGTTTTTTCAAATGTTAGGTGTATTGATATCACATTTTCATACTTCACCCCAGGGAAAAGTCATCCTTAACTTAAAATTAAGAGTGGAATATCCTGTGTCCTCTTGCAAATCCAGCAGCCTGGCTTTTAAAGTGGGAAAAATGTTTTGAAAATGTATTTCGAAGAAGGATGGCTTCTATTTCCAAGCACTTCATTTATACATACAGTTTGCCCAACTGAAACCTCTCATGTTAGTAGATTGTTCTTTGCGTGTCTTCCTTTTTTTTTTTTTTTTAATTTGTCAAAGCTTTTGGCTCAAAATTGTTATTTGCTGCTGCAGTTAAGACCAATGTACAGCTTCTTAGATTATGAGATATTTCTCTCTCTTAAAAATGCATTTATTACATATACTGTTCAAAAATACAAGTCCCTTTTGTCCCAAGGAAGACTCTGAGAACTCTGAGTTTGATGGAACAGTGTTTAAAATGGAAATCAAAACAGATGCAGACAGCAAAAACTTTCTCAATGTCATTTTATCTGATTCCTTAAGCAACTTTTGTCCAAATATTTCCTTGATATTTT
Source organism: Chaetura pelagica (assembly GCF_000747805.2). Lineage (NCBI taxonomy): Eukaryota > Metazoa > Chordata > Aves > Apodiformes > Apodidae > Chaetura > Chaetura pelagica. Next base: position 1,199,106 of record NW_009953651.1, on the reverse strand, counting down.
TTCATATATCAACCACAATCATGCTCAGGACATTGCTACAGTCTTGAACTGTGTTCAGTATAGACTATGACAGATTGTCCAATAATCAGCATATGAAGAGTAAGTCTTACCATTTTCATCTACTGCTCGATTTAAATCAGATTTCCAAGCATCGTCTTCCCACATCCATCCAAGAGGACATGTGAACTC
>NW_009953651.1:1193237-1198882 GCF_000747805.2 Chaetura pelagica | reverse complement strand
ACATAACATTTATGTGCATTAATAGATGAAATATACCATGTAGCAAATCCTAGATCTCCTTCTCTTAAACCTTTCCTTATCCAGTGAAAAATCTAAGTCTCACCACATCTGTGTAACTCTCTTCAGCTGCTTTCCATTCCCCTCCAGGATAGCGACTCTCATTTTCATATACTTCATCAGTAAACTCAGTATGACCAGCATCAGCTTCAGTCAACAAACTGCAAGTCCAGAGCAAATACAATACTAAACCAAATGTGTTTTAGTTAGCTAGAGAGAATATACAAAAACTATGTACAGAATATTCACATGTGCTGGAACTCTGGATTGACCATCTTCTTGAAGTTCTATTTCTTTCAACATTTCCTCTTAGAAAAAAAAAAAATAAAAAAAATTAAATGTAGGAAAACCCCAACTGCAAATGACAGTTATATGCACCTCTAATTTTTATATATCTGGCTATGCACTAAGATTTGGCAATGTACTTTATTTTGTTCCCCTTTATGCTGTTGGCAAGGCAAGTAATCAGGTGGCTAATATTTTTCTAATTTGTAAGTAGAATAAATAAATAAGAGAACATTAAATCAGACAAAATAGCTTTGATTACTACATGTGATTAACTGTGATTCAGGGAGCACTGAAGTATGTTCTAAAATGCCATCTCCTGGTCAAATAAAGCCATGCAGATTATTTTTTAATAAAAGTAGCTGCAAGGCATGAACATGCTTAAGCATTTTAACAGTAGAGTTTTCTTCCATTATCTGAGAAAATATCTCAATGTCTGTTCCTGATTTTCTTCATTTCAGACTACTAATTGAAAGAAAACATATTCAGTGAATATGAAAACAAGTCCATCCATTCATACCTATAAACTGACACAATTTTAGAATTGACCAAATAATAGCACATCTTTTTCCTCTGCAGTTTTTCTATAACAACAGTCTTGTATTTCTTTTTTACCATTAGAACACAAGAATTTTAAATGGGCTGAGCCTTTTCTTCTAAGAATAAATAAAATAATCCCTCTTTCATGCTGGCTTTTGTTTGTGATAGAAATAACTTACCTCATCTGGTTAAAAGTGTGGCAACACAAATAGCTGAACTGCTCTATTTGCTAGTTGAAAACCTATGACAGAGCAAGACTGACATTGCTAGAGCTGGGGAGAACTTACACCTCATGAATTCAGTCTGCTGGGGAAGGAAATGTCATACAAACTTAGGCTCTGAAAACAGCAGCTGCCTTGAATCAGTGTGAGAAATACCTGTGACAGTTGCTTAATGAGGGTAATGGACCTCTGCATCTAGTGAAATAAACACAAATGCTGTAATGGTGTTGATACAACATGAACTGCAGATTTATAATGCATCTCAGGCTTAAGCTTCTCTCTATGGAAGATTGCACTGTTTAAGGGTCTTGTCTGGAACCATGACAGCAGGATCTCAGAACCTCACATAGACAGAACTGATCCTCACAGTAGCTTTCTTAGAAAGGAAAACTATTATTAACCCTTTCTAAATTATGAGGCACTAGGAAACAGAATATGAGCAATACACCCATCATAGCACTCTGACTTCTAGACCATAAGATGGTTCCTAGGAAATGGATGCAGATTTTATTTTCCTTTTAAAGTAAAGGTAATGTTAATATCAGCATTATTATCTAGCTTTGACTATTGAATGGCTTTTGCTGTCCTAGCAAGTTCAACTTAAAATCTCTTTGTCATCCAAGAAAACAGAGAGAGGAGCTTTTACTCTGCAATCTGAGATTAAACTCCTTTATTCATGCCTGCATATAATTTAAAAAAAATCTGACCTTCTTTCAGGATCAACCATCCATTCTCCTTCCCACTCCCAGCCCTTTGGGGGCAGGAAGTATTCCCTTTTCAGTTTGATTTTTCCTGTGACATCAGAAAACTTGTGGCGACCAACAAGACCTGAGGTACCCCACTTTCCAAAAAGAAGAGCCTGATTTTCATACTGTTTGAGAAGAAAAAAATCAGTACTTTAGGAATAATGAAAAGCTTTTAAGAGAAAAAACATAAAATATTTATGTAACTGTTACTATTGAAACATTCTACTTTAAGTTTTCTTTCTCTGAAATTAAATACTCCCCACAATACTCTGCCATGTAAACATGTAAACAATTATTTCACTGCCAAACTACACTATCTTCTGAATTTAATGCTGCTCTACAACAACAGTCAAACTTCCTTCCAAATTAAAGCTTTGTTAAATAAAATTCTATTGCATTATTAGAACAAGTTTCTTCTGTTCTCTGAACACACGATCCTTTCATTCTTTTCCATCTCAAATCTTCTCCTATTTTTAACAGCAAAATCTACTGGGTTTGACCATTTTCTTTCCTGTAACAGTACATTTTCTACTGTTGCAAAAGAACCACAATTAAGCAAAACCACTTGTATCCAAGTAGAATTTGTAGAAGTCAAGAAGCAATTAAAAGTAAAGGGTTATTCACCTGCCAAAACATAATGGTCTAGATCCCAATCTTAATTACACTGATAAAAATCCAAGACAGATGTCTTTGAAACCACTAGATTTAACCGGATTTTCACCTGATTAACCAGTTCAGAATCTGGTCTGCTGAAGTTCATTTGGTAGGCACAATGTTCTTGATCATTAATTGCCTTGAATGGAGTCTACTTGTTTCAGTATAGTAAATACTTCTCTCCCCTTTCCGCCCAGTATGCAACAAAAAAAAAATTCAGAAGAGCTCCAATTTCATTGAATTCCTAATGCTCATGTCCAAGTTTAAAGTAAGACAGCAATGATGAACATACCATTTCTGCAAAGACACTGAACGTTCCCTCTGCAAAGCTATTAAACTTCTTTTCAACTGCACTCAGCCCAAGCCAAATGTTAATCCGCAACTCCACAGGTATTTTGACATCTTTCATCTGTTCCTGTGGGTACTGTCATAGGAATGAAAATAGTTATTTCTTCATTATGTTATGCAGGCATTGTAGCTTTCAGGAAAATTTATACAGTGACATAGAAATATGAGTAAAAATACATTATTGATTTATGTCTTTCAGTACTGTATTTCCTCAAAAGCCAGTAATAAGTAGTTCAGGGAGGAAACAGTATTTAAATGGTACCTGCCTAGGGTATATAAAAAACAAACACAGTAACAGGGGTATCATGCCTCTTCATTTGTATTTTCTCCCAAGTTTCACCCAGCAATGAATTTTTAATCATAACAAGAACTTAAAATTTCAGTGTTGATGCTAGTGTTCCTCACCAGGAGATGTTGGAAATGCAGAGGTTAGGCAGAACAGTTCACTAAATGTGGATGCAATGCATCATAAGATGTACAAAAACATGAAGATGTAGGCTTTCCTGCATTCAAGCATTAATCAGTATAACTAATAATATATTGACAAACTCTGTAAATGCTGTTGTTCAACGATCAGATTGCCTTTTTTCTGGTTTATTCCAACTAAAGACAATATAAATTTAAATGGAGAAATGCATTCCTATTTAAGAGTAAGACTCAATGCAGAGAGACATACTAGGGAACTTTTGGGTGTAAACATGGTATGTATTAGTTGCAGAAAACCATTCAAAACATGGAACAGGTTTTTGGAAATTCTATAACTTACAGTAATTTATTCCCTCTGAAGTCTCCATTCATGTCCACCCCTAATATACCAAAGCTTTAATAAAAGCCCTGTCACAATTTTGAGCTCTTTCAGAAAAGCCTCAGAGTTGGGCCTGATGCTGGTTCTAACTGGCTTATGATGAACTTTACATTACAACTTCTCTGATATTTTGAAAAAGCCATATGTAGTTGGCTTTTCATCTGTATGAGTTTGGACACTTAATTGTTCATAATTTGTTTTCATGTTTCATGCTCGTGACAGAAGGCATCACAGTTTAGGGAGTTAATTATTTTTTTAACTAGAGAGAGGGAAATAAATGAATAAATGAATAAATAAACACATAAGAGTACCTTTAAGAAGATTGTTTGGGTCTTTCCACAATATTTACCAGATGATTCAGGGCTCGTTGTGGAATACAGCACTTGGTGTGCAGGAACACGAGCATAAGCCAGTCTTTTCTCCCCTCGGATCATCCATATGATTACATCAGGCATACTGTTTTGTGGCTGTGGATTATTTGTGGGGAAAAGCAAATTAAGAAAAGTAATTATAGAATGTTTAACTAAGCTAATGCTTAATAAACAGAAACATAAATTAAAATTTACATAGAAGGATTTACCACTTAGAATCAATAATTATCATGAAATTATGATGAACAGAGGAAACTGTTTTACTTTGCAAGTAAAGCAATGTATAGTTTCTGAAAGATTAAAAATACCATTGAGGTTGTTTTATTAAAAATCAATTGAGTTTTATTAAAAAAAAACAGCTCATATTTATTTTGCAAATTTTTCTCAATTCCCTTATGATAAGTTTAGTGACAGATCCTAAATGCTAATGCTATGGATTGACCTGCTTGGAATGCTTCCACATTAAGGGTGTATCATCATAAGATTTCTAGCAGAAGACAGAAACAGCCTACTACCTTTTTGCAGCTTTGTGTACACATTTATATGTTAGCTGCAAGTCTGACAATTTGACTGCTCTTTTTAATTTTTTTTAATGAGTAGCTTTTCAAAGCAGAAGTAATAGAAAAACCCAATATTTCTACAATGTTGTGAAAACCAGTGACAAGATAACCGAAATGAAAACTTCAGATGTTGCTGAAAATTAAAAAACCCAAACAAACACAGAAACAAACAGATTTAACTCTGTTAGAAGTTGATTACTATGGTTAACAAGCTGCAGAAGCACAAGAGATCCTGCAGAAACACAACAAAGATCCTGCAGTCCCTGAACCAGCAGTGTGACTTGCCATTACGGAACAAAGTCAAGGACAAATAGTGTTACTTTAAACAGAATATAGAGTCTATTCTGCAAATCACAGTGTCATTATTTCCCAACACATGGTCTCAGTAAAGACAGCTAACACACTGTATGTATTTAAGTAAATCCTAATTACAGAGGGAACATGATTACTTTCACAGCATTTACAATTACTATTCTAAGGAGAGTGGATATTGCTTGATCAGCAGTGAGCATCACAACAGTTAATGTTAGACAGCTATTTCTAAACTACCTGAATCACTGGTATTGTGTGGTACTAACCTCTTCACTCAGTTGCAGTAATTTATCTAACCAATCCTCAATTTCTGTCAGAGTGGCTTTCACATCAGTAGCTTCATTTCTCATCCTTGCTGCTGCTTCTCCAATCTGCATCAGAGACTTGAGGCGCAGTTTTTCTATTTGAGTGTCAAGGACTGTAATATTAGATTTGCCTTCTATGACAGGAAATGGTTTACTGAAAAGAGAATATTTATTCTGATTAATAATCTAAGTGGATTTTATTTAGCAAAACAATAAATGCAGACATGCATACAGTGGCAACAGACTGAGTGCTGTTAGTTGCTGTGATTGAAAACCACCAGATTAGCACTATAGCATCTCTTTCTGCACGTATTTCCACCTGACAAGGTGTTTTACAGTAAGCACGGGAAATGCTGTGCTTACATAACAAGAACTAACACAGAACAGCTCGAGGAGTTTCTTTAATGTAACTGCTGCTAACCAGACTAAGAAAAATCCATT
>NW_009953651.1:1180851-1192934 GCF_000747805.2 Chaetura pelagica | reverse complement strand
CTACACATTCAAATTAGAAAAATATTGTCTCCAAATGTATAGCTCGTAGATGAAACCAGTGCCTTCAGTCCAAGGTTGGCTCCTTTTCTTCACTTGAAATAGTAAATTCTCAGAAACTCAATATACAAATATGGTTTGTGTCTATGAAAAAAGTTATCCAACACTCTGGCACCAGAACATGGAAGAACTCTCAAACAAATCCCTCACACAGGACTTCCGAGTCACCAGAGGGCAGAGTAACTATTCACTGGAACCAAGAAATCCTATAGCATCACAAAAATGAGCTTTTTTTGAGTTGGTAGAGGCTTGTAGAAAAGGCAACTTTTCTAAGCTCAAAATACCTTTTACATTTTTTATTCTGGGTTTACCAGTAAATCATAGAATTTCAAAAGTAAAACTCTTCAGTTGCAGAAATACCGTTGAAACGTAGACAAACAAAAGGTACATGAGAAATTTTAAAAACAAGATTGTGAAAGGCAGCGGAGATCCATGATTTCACATTTTCAGAGCAGTTTTGCCTTAGATTTTTTTAAAGAGATGCTGTTTTATTACTGTCAGTGACTAAGATAAAGGAGAATTACAAAACTAGACAGATTACTTGATTTATAATATCCATGCTGGTTTATTACTTCAGAGACTTTTGGAATTCCAGTTCTCAGGTCAGTTTATAGGGGTAATCAGTTTTATAGTCCTTAGGATTTGTTTTCTGACTTAGTAAAGGAAATAGCAAAGATTCTGAGCAGGCCTTGAATGATGATGTAAAAGATAAAAAAGGTACTTTTACCTTATATCTTCTGTAAGTTCATCTATCAGGTTCAACCACATCTCAGCTAATTGATTTTCAGAAATTTTAGCCTGCATTCCTGATTTTAAGGTGGCTAAGTTGGATTGCTGAGGAATTTAAAAGAAAGAGTTTTGCACTTATAAACTTCCATTGTGGTATTATAGTCAATATGAGTTTCAATACTTTAATCTTATTTATCTGTATGTATAAAGAACAAAGAAAGACTCCTATGTTCAAACTTGATTCATATTTAACAGGACTATTGCTATGTTCTTTCTCACTATACTTACATGATCCTGCACCTAACTTCCAAAACAAGTAACAGTTCTACAGACTTAACATGCCATTCATCAACACCAAGGATTTTTCCTTCCTGTGGAAATTCCCTGCAGTTTCAAGCAGGAGTGTGTTGGGTGTTGCCAGAACACACACCTATGATTGGCAGTGTCATTTGTTATGCTAAGCTATGTTAAATTTTGAATAGGAAAAAAGGAGGGAAAAGCGTCAGAAAATTGCTCCATACTTTGCTCATAATGCACTTTCTGATTACAGCTCTAAATGAAAAAAAGTAAAAATGAAAAGCGTATCAGCAAAAGGAAGATTTTAAGTGTCTTACCAGTCTTTCAGCCATGTTCAGGATTACATTCACAGCATCTAATCTATGACTTATGTCCTCCCAAAAAGAAGTCAGCGTTACAACTGGCTTTGTGTTTGCCCATGGCAAGTAGTAATAATAATTACCTGATATGAAGCATTTGTATGTTAGAGTTAGAACTGATGGCATGAATACATACTGTAGACTATACAATTTGCTATATTTATTTCATTTATGTACTACAATTTATTAAGAACATACAAGCAGTCCAAACTTATCAAAGGATTTGTATGGTAAACTTCTACTCCAAGTTGTTTCAAAGGCTAATGGATTTTGTTCAATAAATTATCTTTTAGCATGTTCATTATGAGGGTGACCCACTATATATTAGGAAGAAATTTATTGCAATGAGGGTGGTGAAACAGTAGCACAGCTTGCCCCCAGAGGTGGTAGAAGGCCCATCCCTGGAAACAATCAAGGTTAGGTTGAATGTGGTTCTGAGCAACCTGATCTAGTCAAAGATGTCCCTGGTCACTAGATGTTGGACTAGATGACCTTTAAAGGCACCTTCCAACACAAACCATTCTATGATTTTTCCTCTATAACTTAGTGCTGTATATAGCACATTAATATAAGTGTATCTCTGAAATATTAAAATATTTATTTTCCAGAGTAAACCTGATTACTTTATTTTAATGCACAGAAAAAAACCAACCTTCTAAGAAAAGTCAAAATTTATTTTTCTGTAATGTAGCTAGGCTGTTTTCTTCTAGGCTGCCAGACACCTGGTTTAAAAACAAGTTTTTGTTTTATTCCAAATCAGAATGTTGAGAGTATTTTCCTTATTTAATCCCTAATTTTTAAAGTGTTTTTTTTTTTTTCTTGTCAATTTTCCTTCACACATCTAGCACATGGTCAAAAGATATCACTGAATTCTGTAAAAATTTCTTTAATAACCTCATAGGCTTTGCAGCATGTATTCCATAAATGTAGCTACACTGCAAAAGCTGTGAAGAGCCACATGTCCTTCTCTGTAATGTTTTCAGTAAGTTTTTTATGCAGTTATGGCTGTCATTCCAAAGCCATAAAATAGCACCTCAAAAAGAGAATATTGCATTATTTTATCCCCCTACCATCAGCACCCTTACCGTCAAAAACAGCACGACTGTACTGAGTTGTTGATGCCAAAGGTTTACAGGTGGTATCAAACTTGTTGCCATAGTTACCAATGCTAACTTCAAACTGGATAGGCTCACCAGTGTCTTGCAGCATGGTAGCAGAATGAAACACAGCAGCCAAGCAGAACTTCCGTCTGCGCTGGTATTTCTACAAGAACAACCTTTTTAGTTGCATTTCAGTATTTGTAAAACAAATAAAGAAAAATAATAGCAATTTTTAATTTGAAATAGTAATGTTAATATTTTTACTAGTTTCTTACAAGCAACCCAAAAGATACATAATTGTATAATAAATGACTGTATTTGAGGCAATAAAAATGTTTCATGCTACCAAGGTATGACATTTTCATAACCACACAATCAATAACCAGCTCTTTTAATGCAATTCAATTGTTTCAATTTTAGTAAGTTGCTTCATTCTCCAGAAATAACAAGCCAAGACACACCTCCAATTACCAACACTGACAATGAAACAAGGACTTACCTCAACAACCAGTAAGTCATCATTAGGAATCATCTCTAACTTTTTATTAATGGGTTTGCTTTCAAGTATTGTAGATAGCTCAACCAGAATTCTCCCTCTATAAGCAACTCCTTCTCCCTGTAACATAACCACACGTTGAAACCAATTTGATGTATTTCTCCTAAAGTAGCATATCCTTTCTTCAGCTGTACATGATTCTGGCTTCACTAAAGTGTTCTCAACACTTCAGGAGAGGCACGTATGTACACATTCAAACAAATGAAACACAGCAGTTAGCTTTAATTAATGCTAGAAGTGAAAAGTACATATTTACGAAATACAAATTCATGCAGAGATGCAGATAGTTAAGAGTCATCAAAAACACTGCTGCTCCCTCAAAACAGTTTCAAAATTAAAACAGATAAGAATGGAAAGCACATATTTCCTTTTATTAATAATAATAATAAGAAAATATTATTCAAAAAGCAACAGGAAAGGGAGTTCAATGCGAAACAAAAAACCAAAATAAATCCATTAAAATCAATTATTCACTGATTAAAAACAATTGAGATTAATCCTCTTATTAAAAATAATGAAGAAACTGACCTTTCCCAAGTTTAATTCATCATATGGGTCTGGGAATCCAGTGTATTCTCTTGGACTTCCATAAAAATTTAGGTAACAAGGCCCAAACGTTGGTAAAAAGCCAACTTCAGATTCTCCAGTGTTTACTAACAGAAAACATTACCATTATATCTTCGTTAATTATCATTCAGAGCCAGAAAAAAAATTTACATAACTACCAAACCGAGTAGAACAAGTGTTAGATATTAGTTAGGTATTAGTTATTAGTAAATTAAGAACACTTAATTCTCTAGATATACTATATGCATTTAAAATAATTATACCAGCAACTGTACTTGTTCCTAACCTCCTCCTTCATTGTACAATACTTACTGGATATAAATGCACTTATGTTAACAGAAAACATATTTTATAGAAATAAATGAAACTGAATAAAACAACATTTACAATAATTTGAATGCATAAGCCATTGTTTTAGTTATACAGCTACAAAAAAGATGGGCATCATAGTGAAAAAAACCCTACTGTTTAGCATAGTTAATCCTACTGTTCTAAGTGTTAGTATAATTTTTCTGTGATTGTACTTCAAGGTAAAACACAGACTAATGTAAACTCATAACTGCTACAGTTCATTGTTTCTCAAAAGCACCCTTTTCAGTATGCTAAAATACATACAAGACTGACAATCTGAAAGCTCATTTAAGTCTCACTTAATTCCCATGACAATAAGCTCTAATTTGCATATTATTCCATGACTAAGAAATCAGAATTTCCCCATGTCTTAATATAGTTAAAATAAAAGGATTTTGGTATTTTGTCAGTTTTAATAGCCAAGCTAGGAAACTACACCCCAATTTAATTTTTCTTACTACATTTATTTTCAGATATCGAAGATATTTAAGAACTTGAAAAGGTATTTCCATTGCTAATGCTTACTGTCACAACTTCACATTTTTCAACACTGTTCTGTTTTTTAGCAGCAAAATATTTAGGAAAGCCTCAGTTGCACTGCTCTTATCTTTTGGGCTTGCATTCATGCCTTGCAAATTTATTAGATGAATGAGTTTCTAAAAAGCTCTTTTGAGAGCCAATTAAAATCCATATTTAAGGGATTTAATTTAAGGGATTTAATTTTACTTAAGGGATTTAATTTAAGTAAAAAACACATGCCAAGCCTATTGATTGATACATTTTATGACTAGTGCAAAAAGAAACAGAATAAAGGTAAGTAGCACACATGCAAAAAAAAAATGTATACTTTTGAGTGTACAGGAAAGATTCTATGTTATTTTCCTTCTTGTATCCTAGCTTTTGTCTTTGAACAAATGATCCTAGTATAAAATAAGCTGTTACTCAGGTTTAAAACCTTGCAACTTAGAGTGACCTGCAGCAGAAAGAAGGATGTATTTATCACAGGAAAGGATGGCTGAAATAAGAAAGTGAAAATAAAGGATTTCATCTTGCATGACTTTGCCACTGTGACTATTTTTTATCCATATGGTGACATGCTGATGTAATTTGCTGTCAAATTTTTTTACATATTTTTGTCAAAACAAAAAGTCACATAAAATCTGCAAAATATGAAATAAAGATTTGCAATTCTCTATTTTGCATTTGGGTACTTTCTCATCCTTATATCTGAATCAGAAACCAATGAACATTTGAATGAAAAAGAATTCAGACTCTTGTTGGAATACTGTCCAATTAAAAAAAAAATTCTACCACTGAACTGCAGGTCAGATCTCAGTATGATGTGATTTAAGGTACAGATCTGTGTTGATTTAATACATTCGTTACTTACTGATGCTAATAAATACAAAATAATATAAATATAAAACCAACCAACCAACAAAACCAACCCAAACAAAAAACCCCCACAACTCTTCCAACCCTGGAATAAAAAGAATATTTAAAAATCTGTTTATACTTAAAACTCAGTTTCTATTTAGAAGGCTGATAATCATGTATTACAGAACATGATTCAAATCCATTACTTCAGACTTTAACTTAGTATTTCTTTATTAGGAAAAAAAAGATAGTAAATGGAGTATTTGTGACAATGAATGTTTTTACCTTTTTACCTTTCAACTGCACTCCAGCTGCACTTATTTCTCACTCTAAAAATATTTACCACGAAGTCTTTTAAAACTGATGTCAACCTAGACAGTTCCATAAAAAGCCATTTCTCCAGGTTTTTAAACAGAATCTGATTTTTTTTTTTTTCAGACTTCATCTACATGGCTAGATAAGTATAAGCAAAACAGCCACTAATTATTTCAGGGTGTTAGTTACTTCTGCAGGGCTCTGAAGCTGCAAATATATTTGCAATCTCACAGCCGAGTTAAAAATTTGCAAGCTATTGTTAAAGCACTTTATAATTGAAGCAACTACATGCTCAACTCTAAAATATAGCGTCAAGCACCAGCCACAGATACTTCTGAACCAGTTCCAATGCCAAAACTGTTCTATACAGTTAGTTATCTTTGATAGTCTTTAATCATAATAATGAAGTCTTTTAGAGAAGTAATTATTAAAAAATATGTTTTAAGATTATTGTTTTTCTTAGCCAATACTTCACAGTTTGGGCAAAGGAAAGTAAAATCAGTAACAGATGAAGATATAAACCTTCATATGATGAAATCTCTGTCCTCAAAGATGAAAATTCTATATTATGAAAAAATAATTAGTTACATGACAAGTGACAATAGCATTTTAAAAGCAAATACATCACAAATCAATCTGCTTTCATAGAATCATAGAATCATAGAATCATAGAATCTTAGGGGCTGGAAGGGACCTCGAGAGATCATCTAGTCCAACCCCCCTGCCAGAGCAGGGTCACCTAGAGTACATCACACAGGAACTCATCAGGTGGGTTTTGAATGTCTCCAGTGAGGGAGACTCCACAACCTCCCTGGGCAGTCTGTTCCAGTGCTCTGTCACTCTCACAGTAAAAAATTTTTTTCGGATATTCACCTTGAACTTCCTATGCTCCAATTTACACCCATTACCCCTTGTCCTATCACTGGTCATCACCGAGAAAAGCCTAACTCCGTCCCCCTGACACTCACCCCTTACATATTTGTAAACATTGATGAGGTCACCCCTCAGTCTCCTTTTCTCCAAGCTAAAGAGACCCAGCTCCCTCAGCCTTTCCTCATAAGGGAGATGTTCCACTCCCTTAATCATCTTCGTAGCTCTGCGCTGGATTCTCTCGAGCAGTTCCCTGTCCTTTGCTTTGAAAGTAAAGTTGCAGGGCTGGGAAAAATAAAGGTCATATGGGCTAGAATTCTGCTTCATGATTAGAATACGAAAGTATTCCTGTTCCTGAACAAATTTCAAAGAAAAAATTTTAAAAAAAGAAAAACGAAAGCACGTAGCTGAAAATATATTGATTTGATGCTTCCCTTTCAGGTTTGTATAGTCCTCCCCACAAAATAAAATTGTATTTTAAAAGTTATTTTAAAATCTCAAGAACATTTAAGAAAACCACTAAATTTCTGGGTCCATTATGATATCTTGATTTATGAAGATCATAGATTAGTTCAGTTTCACAATCCTTTAGAAGCCAGAACAGGCTTCAGGCATGGCACTGACCTAAAGAGAAGATAATGTGTGATTTTACATGGAATCGGCTATTTCAATGTCTGTATGTCAGACAAGAGAGAATCCAAATAAGATTTTCTCATTTATTAAGTGCCTGGGTTTGAAATACAAGTGAGCTGCCACTTAGCAGCAGTTCAAGTTACAGTTATGTGGGCAGTACAGCTGATATCTCCAGAGCTGAATTTTCATCAACAGCCCAGCTATTCTGACTTTGGTTTCCCATTGCCTTTTCTTTAACTCTTCATTTTCCTCTAGTTGTGTATGGGACATACAAAAAGACTGTTTGCACAAGTTTTACTTCAATGGCAGTACTTCTAAGAGAACTGTGTTATAAGCTTGAAGTTCTGTGACTGAAAATACTGTTACATCTGTATTAACCAACACTTGCTAAAGTCACTACAGGATTGGAGTCACTAAGCCTGTTTTTAAACTCCTGACATAGCTACCAGCATAAGGACAAATTAATCTGTCTCAGACAACAAGTACATATCATACAGATTTCATATACACAATAGAAAAGAGTAATTTAGATTCTCATTGTGGCAATGATGGAAATGGTTCTAAGCCAGTGTCCTTCAACCTAGTGAAGATAGTCAGATAAAGAAATGTTCAGCCTGTTTAGCCATGGACTTTACAATTCTGTATGGAAAATTAATATTCCATATTGTGTTAATTAAAAAGATAAAACGTTTTTTTTCTGGCAAAGTAGTGCAGAATCTTTGTCATGGAGCTGGCTCAATTGTGTGAAAGACCTTGCTACAAAAAGGACATTACAGATAGAAATCACAAAGAAATAATCTATAGTCAAAACATTGCATTAGAATATAAATGTAACAGAACTAAAAAACCCCACAAGTTCTCAAAATCTTGGCACAAAAAATGTTTCTGATAATATTGTAAAGAAGATATTGTCCTGTGGTGACAACACGTTAGGAACTTTATATGCTGCCTAACTAAATTTGTTCTTTAACAGTTAATCAGTTTTGGGTTTTAGTTGTTAAAAATTACATAATCCAGTCACCTGTACTGATTGAACCACAAAAATATATTGCCTGCCATTATAGCATTACAATAAAAAAAAAAATTAATTTGTTGAAGCTACTAAAATGAGGGTTACTAAGTAGAAATTCGGAGCAGTCAGGCAATGAGATGAGTACACTACTGGATCAGAGTAAAGACTGATCCAATTTCCCCTACAGCATCTGCAAGCAGGCTAGTAGTATAAAAGAAATAAGCAGGTGGTTCTAGATAGCTTCTGCAGGGTAGCTACTGAAGATAATTACTAAAGAATATTCCCTAGCTTCTAGGTTCTCTTCTCAGAGAAAGAATAGACATGCTTATACGGTGGCAAAAGAAGTCTTGTCTACTAATGCCCAACCAAGTACTGATTCTGAAACAGTAACTCTGGATTGCTTTTAAATTAAATGTCTCATTAAGTCTCTTAGCAAATGTGCATATCTTAATCATGATAGATTATGACATTGTGTATTTTTTTCAAATTTTGAGCAAGTACTCACAATTTTAATTTTTATATATATTCATATATAACTTTTTGTAATCTGCACTTTATATACCTAACAGAACACTGAATTTTTAATTAATTACTGCTATTTCCACAACAATGTGGTTTGAATATTAAAGTTTACTTTACTTTGAAAAGGCCCACAGCATGTTTTCTAGGAGCACTGTTTTGAAAACTTGAGAAAAATATAATCTTGTTACCACAGAATTGAGGAACTATAGGAAAAAATATTTCATAGAACACTGATCCTTGCTTTTCCTCATAACACAAGAAAAGATAGCAAATTATACACTACTCAATCAGTTACCTTCAACTTCTCTTCCAGAAGAAGCGATTTTTGAGAGACTTAAATATGTTGTTCCTACTACATCATTTTTTGTAAGACGATCCCTACAAAAAGAAAAAAAAGAAAGATTTTATTAAAATATAATGCCAGTCATTCTACATAGAAGCAGGTTACCAGTGACTAAATGCACTCCAGGATGGTACACATATATTTTGTATCATTTGGAACTTTTCAGTATTACTAACACAGATAATAATGGCTAGATATAAAAGTGGGCTGTATCATGAAAAATTCATCTGACTTCTAAATACTGACAGTGCTCAGTGCTCACTGCACAAAATTAATGATACTCCCATGTTACACTAATCTGGTAAAGAAAACATAAAGGAAGATACTTGCTTAAATACTCTCACAGACTGTAAAAATACCTAATTCACTTAATATAATCTACCTTGTTTAGTACTTTGATTTAAAGTCATAACTTACCAGTCAACAACTGCAAGTTTTATTTTCTCACACATCGAGGGAAACTAAAAAAAAATAATTAAAATATTCCATTACTTATTGCACTCTGAGATCCAGAAAGACACCTATTTCTACAGGAATTTAAAAGGAAAAGAAAAACAACACCTGACCTTGATTTGAAGATAAATAATTTGATTCCACTCTGGATTAGCATTTTTCTCAATTATATTTGTGCAAACCTGCAAAAATAAAATAAACTATACAGCCCATCAAAGATAAAACAGACAGAAAAGCATACACTAGTAATGATTGTAGGATAAATCATATTCCTTTTGATAAGAAGGGGGTTGCAGTTAATGATCAATCCTGAGTGGTTTATGCTGCATTAGTTTGCAATTGGTAAATCCTGCTAAACCAATCTGCACATGAAACGTTAATGACCATTGGATGGAAAAGAAAATCTTGAAACAGTGTTTAAACCTGACTGGAGTAACCTTACAGGAAAAAAAGCTTGTTATTTCCACTAGCTACAATTTAATGTGCTTTCACACTAGCACTGATCTACTTTATCACTGTGGAGAAACAAGATGAAAGAGTAACTTGATCCCCACTTGCTTTATGCAGATTTTAGAACATGAAGAACATACTCTGTGGTACCACCTATGTTATTTGCTAGTCACATCTAATGAAAATCCTCTATATTCACTGAGTGGGGCAACCTGACTACATAACATAATAAAGGACTGACATTTTACTTCTTAAAGAAAAAAACTGGCTAGCAATGAATATAGGCTGTGCTTCACGTCACATTTGGTATTCTAAGGAACACATTAGTAATAAAATGTACAAATGCAGTTAACCTGCTCAGAAAGATCTGTGCTATCAGTTACAAAGAACAATCAGGAACAACCAGTAGGTGAGCATCTAGCATGCATTAGATCCTAGCATTTAGTCATACATTCCTTTTATTAGTCACCAACTTTACACCCATTCTATTGTACCTTGTAGTTTGTCCTTATTTTATGAAGTGAACTTTGGGCCTAATGCTTTTTTATTTCCATAATTTCAGTAAAGTGAAAAATTTATAGCAGCCTATGAGGTCTGTTCTCAGGACTATGATTAGAATGCAAAGATTCAGATATTTACTAAATTACCTTTTTCCCAGCAAAAGAAACTTCTACAAATGGATCTACCAGGTTCTTCTTGTCTGCTTCTCCTCCAAATATCTCCTTGACGGTCTGTGCAAAAGCATCATCCACTGGAGAGGCAGAGAAGAAATTACATAACAATTTCACCAAAATTCAATTCAAATTTCACCAGCTGACAGATGGAGAGAGGGTAAGACTAATCTGATAAAATTCTGAGTGTTGCTCATAAAAATGAAGGATTTAGGATTAGGAGCAATTTCAACAAGATACATTTTTGAAACATCATAAGGAGTGCTGATGTGCTCCTGAATTTAGAGGCATAGTTGTATTTGAAAAATGTTATGTGTGTACCTGTAGACATTGTCATTCATTGTCACAGATAAAGGTGAGAAATTATGCTGAGAAGGGATAAAAAGCCACCTATATTCTATCAGAAAACACATGGCATATAGTGAGCGCAATTGCCTTTGTCTCAGCAATACAGGGTTAACACAAGCAAAATCTCACTAAACAAATTAGGGTCAAACTGCTTACAAGCTCCCCTGCCCTCCGAGGCTGTCTAGTTAAGCCTATGGTGCTCATCTTATAGCCCACAAACTGCATGCAGCTTTACAGGATACAGCTAGTTCCTAGCGGCCACTATTTCCTGTGGCCACTGAGGAGCAGGTTGCTGGCAATATAGATTGACTTGGCCATCACAGCAGCACCTGGCTGATTTCAGTAGTTCTGTGGCCTTTCCACAATGCAAAATAGCTGCAGCTATGAGCATCTATGAACAACTAATGGATTGCTGGAAAGAGGAAGGTGTAGTGGGCCATCAGTAGTATTACTTATCTACTACGATCTAAATGGCCCTGGAAAAGAGGGCTGCAGGAAACCAGCTGTCTGATAGTCTCTTCAAAGTGGCCAGGAATTGGAATCCAATAGAAAGCTGAGCACTGCATACTTGAGCTAGACATGCACAGAACATCCAGCTTATCTGCAGAGCAACTGTACTTGAATGTTAGTTACTTGCATGTAACTTCTGCAATTGGAGAAGAGATGATGAAGATGATCCTTTCCCACTACCAGAAGCTGTGGGGCCCACTCAGCAACAGATGAACATTACTAACCTAATAGGTAACACATTAAATTAATCCAAGAATTAAGCAGAAATACTGAGCATAATCAGAGGGTGTGAAATGGGCTACTTAAGCCATTACAGAATTATTGGCTCAAGTAGCAACGTAAAACACTCAAGATGTTTAATGTTCAAGGAATGTTTCTGAAAAGCCAAAACAAATATTTGTAATGCTAATCAAATACACTGACAGACAAGCAGTAAGAAGCTAAGTACTTTGTGGAATGTCCTCAGCTCTGTAGATTTTGAGAAGGAAAGTGACCCATCGAAGTGCAATTCCAGCAGGCAATAACAGGTTGCTTTCTACATCATCGTGTTCATTATCTCTTTC
>NW_009953651.1:1166916-1180717 GCF_000747805.2 Chaetura pelagica | reverse complement strand
CTTTCCCTTTTTTCAACCTGTTGGGAGACACATTGGTACATGGTATCTGGTACGTAAGAAAGACAGAGTAATCTACAGAATTAAGGTGATTGGTTAAACTGGTGCCCACAATACTCTTCAGATAGAAAACTGTTGTCAGTTTCATTATAAAGAAAGGATTTAAGCAAATTATAAGCAGTAAAAGCTAATTCTACCTAAATTTTTACTCATATTTTTATCTCTTTAAGTACTCAACTGCAGGAGCCCATTATAATCACACTTTTAAAATAATCATCATCAAATTATGATGATTTTGGTACTCACACAATGCCAACTTCATGCAATTTTCATACTTATCTCAAGATTAATATTGTGGTAAGGCATCTTACTGCAGTTAGACAATGCATACAACTCCGATACAATGTACCAGAATGTACCTCTTCCTCCTTTGAGAATAAGTAGGAAATAAAGGATTTCACTACAAATAGCTAGACATATCTTGTGATTTCAATAATCATGAGGATAGAAGAAAGGAAGAGTTAATATGGAATAACAGGGAGAGCTTTTGTGGTTCTGAGGTACATATTATATTTAACTAAGAAGTAGCAGTGCGCAAAAATCTCAGGGAAGAAGAAAAGCAGAGCCAAATGAGAAAAATGTTACAAGAAAAAAGGGGCCTGTTTTTTTACTTTGACATAACACCAGACAGTTAAGTACTGGATTGTTAAAAGTACCTACTACTTCGTATGCATCAAATTACTGACGCCTAACTTGTAAATATTGATGGGTCTGATTTTCACTTGGCAAATATTTGCAACTTTCGGAGACATTCCCGATTTAGTCGTGGAACTAGTATCATTATGTTGCTCACACTGATTAGCTCTGCTAAGCAAAATTACATATTAGCTTGGATGCAATATCAGGCTAAAGCATCTATAATTCATCCACGATGTTAAGAAATATCTAAAAATGATAGATCAACACATCCAGAGGTGGTTCTGAGGTTGCTTAATTGGATAGGTTAACAAAATAAGCTTGGAGTTAGCCACTTATTACTGAATGCCAGTGAAACAACTTGTAAACCTTGTCTTGCCTCTAAATACTGCTTACAGAGTAAATGACACTGTATTCAGAAAATGTTGGAGGATGTGAATAAACACTTACTGAGTGGAAAGGGGAAGAAAAACATTTCCATGAAACTTACTGGTGGCTCATCTCCAGTTCCCAGGACAAACATGCTGACTTTCATATAGCCTTTAGCTCCTGAATTTGTATCTTCAGGATCACTCAGCAAAAGCCATTTTCTCATGACTGCGTGGCCTAAAATAAAACAACGAGCCCTGCCTCTAGTAATATTCATTACAAAATAGCAGAAGTCATATGATCGAAGTCAACTGTTCCAAAAGCATGCTTTATCCTAAAACTAATTATTTTGGAATTTTTTTCTGTCTTAGACAGGTCTCAGTAGTGCCACTCAAAAGAAGAAATCCAGTGGTGTTAAAATATAATATTGGTATACTATTTCAGGGACATAATTATAAATGTTTTTTTTCATTATTTTAAATGCTTTAGCTCTTTGATACTGGAACTAATTTCCAAATTTTAGGTGCTTGTACTTCATCTTGAAACCACTGAAAGAAGTTATATATTGTTGGTTTTTTAAAAGTTAATACATAAAGCAGCAATGTCAAGTAACTTTCCACTAACTTTCTCCTTTTACTTCAGAAATTTAATGAAATGTTTCAAGTTTCAAGTAAGAAAAGAAGCTCTGAAGTAACTGCTACTTACCAGGCTCATCATACACGTAGCCAATGTCAATCTGAAACAAAGATCAAAGGCATTACCTCAGAAGAAATAACAAAACAGAAAAATTCTAGGAATGTTTTTCATTATGTTGACCCCTTGTCACAAACAAGATAAAGTTTACACAGCGTATTCTTGGCTGGAGAAAGAGAAAATGCCTTACATTGAAAAATGAGTCATTTGGAATGAATACAGCAGCCAAGAAGAAAATGCTAGAAAAGGTATATTCAAACTACTAGTTGCAGTTACTTTCTTCTTTCCTCAAATCCTCAGCTTTTTCTTTTATGAAAGACAGAAGACATGGCTAGCTTACTGCTTCTTGAATTCCCTGCATTCCCCACTATTTTATGCTGAGATGGGCTTTTCAGAACTCTTTTCTATTTCCTGCTTAACATCTCATCTTTAGATCCAGAAATGAAACTTTTTTAATTAGTAATCTTCTTTTTCTTGTTGAGGATGATAGGCAACTTTTTATCCCTACTTTGTCAACTCTGGACAAGATCGCACATATACCACAGCTGTATTTATTGTATCAGATTTCAAACAGGAAGGTAAGTACGTTTGCTCGTGGCAACTGGTGCTAGTATTCCTTGCAGGCAAAGTCTGAAAGGGTGATTTTCTAGAGAGAACTAGCCTTGGGGTTTGCTCCTGGAATGTGTGCCTGCAGGAACAGAAAGTAGCTGAATTACATGCTGTCACCTGCACAGTGAATGATCAATCCCCCCCCGAACAATATACCACTATTCAATTCACTAGAAATTACATAGATAATAAACAGTGAGAAGAAAAAGCAGAAATTTTATGGCAGAAAGTCCTTCATTTAAAAAAGAGCATTCTTCCACACTTGCCTATTTTTGGGAAAAGTTGGCCTACTGAATTTATGCAGTACAAAATAAGCAAATAGAAAATACCGCCAACTCTTACATTGGAAATGTCATAATAGGGGATCCCAGTAGCCATTACAATTGTCATGTGAACTCTTTGTCTGTATTACTTTAGGAATACCTTCAACAGACAGATGTCTACCTCTCAGTATTGACCATAACAACTACAAATAAAGACAATCTCAATAACATCATCAGAATCACATAAATAAGAGACTTTTCAAGTATCTTTTTTACTTAGCAAACTTCTGACAACAGGAAAACCTTTCCACATCACCTGAGAACATGTATCTTTCTGCTAGTATACATATCACTAATTTGACTATTAATGACCTAATAATTTCATGTCTTCAAAAGCTACCTCATACCAATTAATAATCCTGGTGTGTTTCGAGGAAAAAAGCCTACCTTTTGCTAAGTATTTTTTCTCTTGGATAGAAGTTAAGAGAACTAGAAAACATTCAATTTCCTTAACAACACACTTCTACTCAAATAAGAAAACTATTTACTCATGCTTTGAGCAAATGGTCTCTAGGATAAGAAGCAAGACATCATCAGGTAACCCTCTGGCCTCAAGCTAAAGTAGTATATACATTTAAACATTTAAAACAAGTACTTAAAATTTCTCTCATTTTCTTTAATTTAGTCAAGCTAAAAGTTGTTTCATACTCACCTTAAACTCCCCCATTAGACAGTCTGCTCGTAAAGAATGAGAATCATACACCTAAGAAGAGACAAGCATGAAACAGTAATGTTCCTAAACATCACAATGAAGTGGCCATACAATGCTACATGCATCCAGTTGCCTTTTGAACATGCACCATTTTTTCTTACCCGAATACTAACAGTTTCATCAAGCAACTCTGAAGGAGTCATGTGGACATTGTAGAAAAATATCTGTTAAGGTAAAAAGAAACAAAAAAACCTGTCTCAAAGTGACATAGTTCTCTGAACAGAAAATCTAAAAACATTATTTTAAGAGGATTGTGAAGCATGTCTGCTACAGTTCTTTTCCTAAATGATAACCTAGAGCAGAATAAACAACTAAATTTAGTAAATAAATGTAGTACAACAAAGACAAAAGACAGTCACAACTTCCATTTCAATGAATACAGTAAGCATAGTTGTACTGCAAACTTTTACAGGGCTAGTGGAGATAGTGGTTTTAATGACTTGCATTTTGAAATTCAAAACCACAGAAATGTATCTGATAGTTTGACAGCACAAAGATAAATAAACTATTTATTAGCTTATCTGTTTTATTAATAGTATATGCCTCACTTAAGTTTGGTCTTGCAGCCCAGCTATACTTGAGTCAGTACTTTATTCAACAAAAGGGAAGGTGAAACTGACTTTCTCCCTTGTTTTACACCATTGCTTCATAAGTCTTGACTGCTATCCACAGCTTAGTTTAAGCCCCAAATTTTCATAACATCCTTGGTTTTGCCTGCATGTGTTAAACATGATTGCAACTCAGTTCCAAAGTCTTCTGAATTTTCCAGATCATGAGAGTATTCTCTCCATTAAGATTAAGCTTTGCAACATTAGTCTTCCAGACATGGGATCATTCTTGTGTCCCCTATATGGCTTTGAAGTCTCTCTTGTGTTTCAGTATGTTAGTGTACAAAACATGGGCAAGGTGAGGACATTTCCAGACTCTGTGTGGCAGCCTCACTGATCCAAAGTATTGCACGGAAAGCTTGTCTGCACACACTACCAAGGTCTACAATGATTCCTTATTAATTTTTCTGTGATTTTACAATGTGTACACAACTATTCATAGT
This sequence comes from Chaetura pelagica, assembly GCF_000747805.2. Classification (NCBI taxonomy): domain Eukaryota; kingdom Metazoa; phylum Chordata; class Aves; order Apodiformes; family Apodidae; genus Chaetura; species Chaetura pelagica. The sequence goes on along the minus strand of NW_009953651.1, from coordinate 1,176,267 downwards.
CATTATGCCACACAGCCAACTGTATCAAATAACATGTTCTATATGTGTCAGCTGAAGTTTGACTTCATTTTAGACAGCCTGATCTGCTAAGACTCCCAGTGACAGAGATGGGTTTAGTGATGTCAATACGTAAGGGACTGGGAACTGTAAAATGCGTATTAGTCATAATTACCCCTAAGTATTAGCAAATTCTTATTAATTGATCATAAGGAAAACCACAGTAACTACTTTTTCTATATTTGATAGAATCAGAATTTCAGCTATAATACCACTCACTTCATCAAAATATGGGTTGTTTCCTCTTTTGATTCTTGTTCTGTGTGTCTGACCACAAACATGCACTTTGACCACTGGCTTTATATTATTTCCAGGCAACTGACGACCTTCAATGACTCTAACACGAATCTGAAAAAAAAAAAAAGAAAAAGAGGGAAATTAATATATTTTCATTAACTGATTCCCTATATTATCTGTCATCCTGATGACAATTTCTTACTGTGACATCAAAAAAGTTAGCCAACATCAGAAGCAGCTGGCAGATTTAGACTGTACAGACTTTTCAAACTTAACTATGATAGCAAGTGTAATTTTACAAAACACGTTGGGGATAATAATTTCAGTAATATATTTTTTCTCTTGCTTTTACAACTTATTTATAAAGGTGCTATTGGAGTTTGAAATCTCTACAACTATAAAACAAATAAGATTCATTCAGATTTCAGTCAGAACTGTACAAAATTGGACATTTCTGTAAACAGGCAAATTTGAAGAATACTTTTGAAATATGGGCTTTCAAATGAAGAGGCTAATTGTCTCTACAATGCAACAGATTTGCACAATCTGATGTTAAATTATACTCAGGCTGTGTGAAAGGAGAAATGTCATGCCAGGCAGAAAAATAGAACATGCAACATTTAATAAATCTATTACCTGGAAATCTTGTGGTTTGTTAGAAAGGATCCTTCTTGTTTTCTTTCCTTTGGTAATGCGCTTAGCTAGCTGGGCTTCCTTTGTGCCACTTGGAACTGTTGGTGTGATGCCACCAACTGGACCATCGAAGCCATCCTCATAACCTCCATCATTTTCCCCATCTCATACAGTAAAAAAACAGTGCAATTAATAAATAATACAGCTCAATATTAAAATTTAAAAAGTAAGAGCCTAATATCCAGAAGTTCCACTAAAATCGTATTATTATCTCAACATTTTTTTTGCTAACCACATGCTTCCTACTCCTTTTGAAAGCTAGTCATTTTAGCCTGCTTAAAAACCAATTTATATACTAATCTATTTGACAGTTCTGAAATCACACTACTTGTGGAAGTCTGTTCTACAACCACATGACACTATGATACTGTATCACAGACTGAAATTCTAGTAGTGCAAAAAAGGATCCATAAATATCTAGACCACAAAATGTGTGTCACGCCCTTCCGTTTCCAGCTTATTTTCTTAACTGAAGAATAGTGACTATGGTAAAACATACAGGAAGAACAAGCCATGTCTCCGAGTGTTAGCATTAACAAAATCTTTATTAACTTAATGAATTAGTTTGCAAGCACAGCGTGATCGGTGATCCTTCTAAGAGACACACAGAGACTGACATACCATGTATTTTATTAGAAGACCCCATCTCCCTAACATCTCTCAAAATCCACCTACCTGGATGGATCCATGCAACTGAATGATTACACACCCTGACTTAACACTTAGTTTTTAATTTGTGAAATTGAGCTGTAGAAATTTCAACTGGGGAGGTGATTTCATTTAATGGGAAATACGTATTTACAATAATTAACACATAATTTGCACTGAAATACTTTTCATGCAGTTGCTGGATGTTAACTAAAAACCTGACATGTTCTATTTCACCTGGATTACCTTATAGTTCAAGTACATTTTTAAAAAGCTATCAAAATAACCTACAGAAATTTCCATTTTTAGCCTTCAAGTTCACATTTCTAGAAAATTCTTTCAAAGTGTAGTAATTTAACACACAGTTTTTGTGCTTGCATTACCTATCCTTCCACTACCCGACACCTCTCAGTGAAGTCAGTGGAATCAAATTTGCACCCAGACGACTTCTCATATAAATTTTTTCCTTCTTATGTTATTATCTCTCAGTAGATAATGGCCAAACCAATTTATTTCTCCTCAAATGTATTACATTTATTAAATTTACTTCTTTCTGCACAAACATAGCCTGGATATCATGGTAATTATTTGCCTGTCAACTGCAAAAGCCTGTTGTTTCTTCAGTTCTTTTAAGAGCCTTGAAAATGTGAAGATGTCAAAAAAAATCTCAGCAAAAGCCTGGTTAATATAATATGTGGAAACCAAAGAATCTTCTCTACTGATCACAGTATTTCATAGGGTAGTCAAATATCAAACCTAAAGTAAGAAAAAACAGTGTCTTTCTAAACTTACTTACTGTACAGAAAAATATATTATTTAAGATGTAGTAGTTTAATGAATTAAGAAAAACTTTTCACAAAACTCCCTGACACTGAGAGATACAGAAAGATTTTCAAAAAAACTGTGACTTCTCTGCTTTTTTAGTTAGCCTCAGAATTACAGTAGGTAACAGCTGTTTCCTTGATTATTTAAAAACCTTTTGTTCCTAAACAAAAGCCTTTTTTAAAAGCTTTTAAGCAACTTATCTTGTATTTGATATGACTTGACAAGATTATGCTAAAAAATAATTTATCAGGAAATGCCAATTTCTTACTAGTTGTAATTGAAAATCACTATCTGGCAGACTTGACATGCTTGCTTCTTGTTATATTTTTTCTGATGAACAATGCTGTCCATGTTCTAAGAATAATGTTCTGAGAAATGACTGAATACCTTCTTGTGTAGTGGTCCCTCCTGGATCATTTGGATTTGCAGGTCCAGCTGGTGGCTCATATCCTACTACCAAATCAATTGTTGCCTATAAGAAATAAACACTTTTTTATTCAGCACACAATATAGCAATTGACTTAAAGCAGTAAGTTGTTCCAACACTGTACACGAACAATATCTGTTTATTATCACAACACAGTTTATAATAAAATTTCAGGTATTAGTAAATTAATAAACGGTTATTAATCTGTAGATACATACAAACAATAAAGAAGACACTATTTGCAGCTAATAGGCTCTAAAATAATATCTAACAAATTGAGTAACCATTTATATTTAGAAAAATCTGTCACACTACAAGTATATATGGTGTTCTACAAATGTTAATACATTTAGTTGCACAATATTCATGCCAGACTAGATGATAGCCTAAATTTGCAGATGGAAAAACAAATGCAGTGAGACACAGCACTATCTGATCAACAATGTAACAAGTGAAAACCCTAAGTAAAATTTCCTGTCTGGCTCTTCTAATTGCTTATTCATACTTTCATTCTGGAAGAAAAATGCTATGACATTTTCCATTCTAATAAAAGAATTGTCTTTTCTTTTGCTTGTCTGTGGTTTGGAATTACTGAACATGCCATTATTATTCCTAGTTGCCACAGTAACATGAGGAGTCAGCAAAACAAGCCCAAACCTGTGACCAACTAACCATTATATTAAACTGCAGCTGTTGAGATACTGAAATTACCCTCTTATGCCCTTTTTCAACATCAGGCTGATTTCTGTGCATACTTGTGTCCCATAATATTTATAATACACATGGACCAATACATAACACATACACAGAAAACAATCTATCTAACTTAAGGCATATTAAACCAACTCTCATGGTACAGACATAATTGTATCTTGTTATAAACTTCCTACATTTGGAGCTTTTGCTACAAAATTCCAAGTATTTAATTTATAACATAAAAAAACCCCAACAACTTGAAAATATTCTTGCTTCACTATTAACTCTGTTGCTGGAGCATTTTGATCAAGAATATAGCAAAATAAGGAAATGTAAGCCACTCACTCCAGTTTCTTGTCCTCTTTCATTTAGCAGAGGTATGAGTTTGAAGGGGAAAGATCTGCTTTGGTTACCTACGAGATCCTTAAGTGCTATGGACGCACTGCCAATTAATCTGAAATGAAGTAAAATTCTTTATTAGAACGCAAGTATACATCAAACAGAAGTTCCCTTTTGTCTTTTCCTAGTGTTTGTTAGTCAACCAAGCATCTCCAGCTGTGACAAGACACAATAAAAGATCACTGCACATGGTACCTGATGATTGTGTACTGCAAATCTGTATTTTCTGTTTCACTGTACTTATGTGTGCTGGTTTTCTTTATGGAAGAGACAGTTTTAAGCTAAAAGAGGTTAAACCCCTACATTTAAATAAATCTTAAATATATTTTTGAAAATAATCTCCTGTATAATTTTCAAGAGCTGCATCACCTGTCTGAGTTGCTAATTTCTCACTGATTAACCAAAGGATGTAATACTTTGTTTCCTCGTATAACTCTGCAAACTCTCAGATGAGATGTATAAAAGCTAGATATGATAGCTGTTGTACTACAGAAAGGCACAAAAGGCTGTTGTACAGAAAAGCACAAAATGACACACACACATCTCTGTAATGAGGACAGTGAAACAACAAATGCCATCAATGTGCTTACTAGAGGCTTCATAAAACTAATCTTCTTGCCCACACTCTACATTTTGGTATACGCTCACCTCCTTCATCTCCTCTGAATTCTCTGAATGTTTTGATATGGCTCTATTGAGGCCTACCAAAGGAAGCTGCCCAGGAGATGAGACGTTATGTGGTAGACTCTCCTGAGCTACTTTTGCTACTTTGGGACTGCATCCATCACCATAATTTTGGCTCACTACTCAAAGCTATCACTTCTAGCCCCCAAACTGCCAGACCACAGTTATATACCAGCTATGCTTCACCTATTTGTCACACACGGGATTAAATGTGAAAAGCAGTTTAAAATCAGGCCTTGCTGCACAGGAAATGTGTGAAGATGTTCTAACCTTTAAAATTACTATAACTGAAACTGATGCCATTTCTAACACCTGACTCTCCTCCCTCACTGAACAGACACCTAGATTCAGTATTGTAGTCTTGATCCAGTTTCCTTTAAAAAACTATGAAAATAAACTTAGTTATTTTAGTGAGCATTAGATCAATTCTAGGTACAATTTCACTTTTTAACAAATTGTTACAGAACTGGACATCAGCTGAAACACTGACTCCAGGCATTTCTCAACTTCAGGGAATTAAGAAGCAACTTCTGTTACGCAATCAAAATTGCATTCAACCCACATCTCAAACCTAGACTTGGAACATCATATATAAATGCAGTGGTCTTTTTTATTTGTCCAACTGTACTATTATTTGACATTGCTTATGATTTCATGTAGCAAGTCTTGGCACCAAACAGTAATGCATACCTAGCTCAGGAAACAACACAGATGGTCACTCTCAAACTGAAAGAGGCTTTAATTTTTCCTTCAACATTCCAAACACTGGTGTTATATAGAAGCCAAGTAACTCTGACATTACACACAAAAAAGAACATCTCCCTCTATATTTGATCAAACGCTTCAACATAAAGAGCAGTTGTCATGTAGACACTGATATTATTATGCAACAGTCAAAGAAAAGCCAAATAGATTCATTTCATAATGATTCCCAAAGAGAGAAAAATACTGGACATCTTAAAGCATTTTTCTCTTGCATAGCCTTTTAACATGATAATAGCTTTGAATACAAGTATAATTTTAGCAAATGGGAAGCAGTTCCTACATTTGGAAGGAACAAATGCTTGAATTTAATTTATACAGCTGGATAGTGAAAGAAACCAACCTTTCTTCATTCTTTTTCTTTTAATACAAAATTAATCAAGAAAAACTTTATATTCCAAATATCCTTTTTTTTCCCCACATCTTTCAACCATGATTATGCCTTCCTGTTTGAGAATAATAGAGGGGAGCATGCACAGTTTGAGGTATTATAGAAAGGAAAACCCCCCAAAAAGACTACCCAAAACCAGCTAAGACAAATCTGATTGTAGAGAAGGGCAAGGAAAAACTCTTCCTAAGTACACTTTAGAATGTTGTAGACTCTCTGTTTTGATTTGATATGAGCTGGAGTGACATATATTAACCCCAAAGCCACTTTAATTCAAGAGTCAACCAGTCTCAAATAATCTGGATGACTGTTTCAGGAGCCACACCCTGCTATCTGGTGACATTAACACAGCAACAGCTGTTCAACTGTGTGCTTTTTGAAATTTTACAGCATAAATGTCCACATATATATCCTCCTCCTCTGTCCTGTGCTAATGATAACTGTGCACACATTTGAATACTTAACAATTGTTTTTAAAATCCTGATCACCTTCAGAAGACTGAAGAGGGATTCACTAACATACACTACTTTCTTGCTACTATTTGCCTCTAAAGGCCTTTGTTTACCCCTCCCTTAATAGGTTGGGCAACAATAGTCTCCAGTCTTTTTCCAATCGAGCAAGAGTGAGCAATCTAATATTCAGCCTACATACTATCTGAGCCTACTTCTAAGCTTTAGCCAAATTCTAAGCTTCAGGCAGTTGGTCTTTTGCCTTCCCCAAAGTGGTTCTCTTTACTGGATTTGGGATTTTTCACCCTCTCCTAGCAGAACCAAAGAACTGATGAGGTTGGAAGGGACCACTCAGGATCATCTATCTAGTCCAACCCCTCTGCTCAAGTGGAGTCAAGCTAGAACTGTTTGCCCAGGATCATGTCCATTCTGGTTTTGATCATAGAGCTAGTCAATGATAAGCAATATTTTCAAAAGTAACTCATTGCTAAGTCTCATCTTTGTCACTTGAACAGGTCTTGTAGTCTTTGTCCTGAGATGCTTCCTTCAGATGTTTTATCTTTGGGTAAAATGGGTAAAATCAAGCCAGCTAAGTCAGGCAGAAGCAGCTGTTGTGACACCACATCGAGTTCACTGCTGTTTAATGCTTTGCTGCAAGGTCTGCTACTGTATTGATTTCTGATATGCAACTGGACCCCAAATTCTCTGCACAACTACAGTTAAGTGGCTCTGTTCCTCTGAACTCTAAAGACTTATTACCTTCAGCCAGGATTGCATGCAGCTCCCTCCAAGGTTATGACTTTCAAAGCACCAAGAAGTCCTTTCCTTCCAGCGCACGTGAGAAGACTTTCTGCCACCTATTCACCCTCAAAGAACATTCAGCTCTTTGCTGAAGCTAATTCAGCTTTCTCCCTCTTGCCAAGGCAGGTAACATTTGCCCGTTTCACTTCAGATCACATGGATCTCTTGATACCATCAAGTGGAATAGTTTCTGCTTTCAGAACAGCTCAATACACCCTCTGACCTTTTGTTCATCTGCTGTTTTGGCAGCTGACAGCAAATGAGTATTGCTTATTAACGCTGCTTAAGTATCTTTTTGGCCATCCCTAAGACTTGTATATGTGTAGTGCCCAGTCAGACAGGTCTCAAACTTCTGCAGATTTGCAGAGGAAAAGCAAGAAACTTGTCCTGCCACAAGCTGTTTAAACATTCTGGTCTACCACTGAATAAGACACCAAAGATAAATGCAAAGTGGACATTTAGAAGCAGATTTTAAACCACTTCAAATATACTTTAGCAGTACTAGACCCATGATACTGTCCTGCCTGTATTCCAGGGGAAATACTTAGTTTATCAGTATGAAATCAATGAAATACTGATGATCAACTATTAAACAAAGATCGGCATTTGTGCCAAAGCTAATTAATCTGTTAGTTCTGTGGTTAGCACTTCCTGTTAGCTGTTCAAATAATCAAGAGAAGTGAAACTTCACACCCATGACTGGATCAGGAAATTCTAACTCACAGTACCAACTATTTTATTACTTCTCCTCTGTTTGAAGGTAGCATTTTATACTAAATTCTTGAGCATATCACTTCCTCCAGCTGCTTACATTACGATTCTACTGGAGGTCCAGTGATTTTAATCCCTGGAGAGTCAAGCATCTGAATTAATTTGACTTATTTTTAAGCATTTACTTTGGCAGAGGCTTATATTGATTAATATTATCAGCAAACTTCATCCCACAGTTACCCTTTCTTTCTCAGTGTGTGTTTCATTATAGTTTATATGCTACATGACTTAACATCCACCTTCTGTTATTCGTGCTGTGTTTTACAATTTGTATTAGGAACAAACTATTTTTATCTTTAGTTATTTGATAATACTCTTTGCAAAAACAAAATTTAAAAAAGAAACAAAGCATGGATACTATACAAGCAGAAAACCCTAAAACTGAATCTTAATAAGGCAGGATGTTATGTACACTGTATGCAAGGAAAACCTGGAACTATGCACAACTACATTGACATGCAAAAGAATCCACACAAAAGGGTACAGCTGTAGGAGGATTCGGGCAATCTAGAGATTATTTAACTATGGAAAATACTTAAGTATGATTACATAATTTGCTGCACTGCTCATTTGTGGCTGTTTTTCCACTTGAGAAAAGGGTGTGCACAATCTGTTTTTCCCGTGTTGCTAGGTTACCAACTACGCAATGAACATTGGGAAGCACATAATCTCAACTCTCTATTAAATAGAATGAAAAGCACTTCATTCACATACCACTGTAACTTCCTGTTAACTATTTTTTCTTAACTTTGCAGGCACAACTGAAGTTACTGAGGTTTTTTGTTTTTAAACTGCATAAATATTTGCTTTCTCAGAGTTTTAAAGTCTTTATACTAACAGTATTCAACATAACAGAAAACAGATGTGTTCTCTTTTCAAACATCTTTATGCTGGAAAATCTAGTTAAGCATGGATCATATTAGTCCTCTCTAGTTTATTCCTGTGATGGTCTTTCTGCACACATCACTGTCATTTGTTTTTATTTTTTTTCCAATGATTGTGTCTTTTTAACATGAAGAGGATTAATTTAATCTATCTGCAGAAGCTTAGTGATCCTGTAAATGAAGCAGTACGTTTTATCTCCAGGATAAAAGAAATGGAAAAATACTCAAATGCTCTTTCAGGCTTGATTTACAGAAACATGCCAAAGCAATGAGTGAAGTCTTTTGGCACACTGTAAGAAGAGAATAACATCCACTAAGCTCCTCCTCCTGCGCTAGTATAAGAATGGGTTAAATTGAACAGATTCTAGGAGCTGTAACAATCATGTGTTATTTTACAGTCTTCTGCTGTGTTGTTCCAGAGGGAAGTTTAGGTTCTATAGTCACCTCTTGGACACAGCAATGGACCAGGTGTCCAGAACTAGTCACCACTACTACAGGGAATAGCAGTGTGTATTGGCTGGGAGTTTTGTGAGTGAGCAGCCAGAAAGGAATTTGGGTTAAGAAACACATTATTCTGCTTCTAGCCAACACTGCAGCAAAGAACAGTGGCAGAACCTTTGAACAGAAGT
>NW_009953651.1:1153897-1166904 GCF_000747805.2 Chaetura pelagica | reverse complement strand
TATTTTCCTCCAGAAAAGAGAGAAGACAAAAATGGTTTCTTCTCAGTACTTTCTCACATGACACAGTACCCTAGATCCAAAATACCCTTTACCCTCAAAAACTAAATCCCAATTCAATCTAGACTTTAAAGTAAAACATATAAACCCACGAACCTCTAAAGGAAAGATTATTGATTTAGACTCAAATCCCGCTACATCAGATACACCCCCAAATGGAATGGGTCTACTCATGAAAAATGTCAAAAGCACATGACAAACAATGGGTTTCTGAAGTACTGGGCCTTAACTTCTGAAAGACTTCAGTTAACCATATCAAATTCACATGTAAAGATTAACATAATATTGACTATCCCTCACATTCCCACACTCTGTTGTTTTGGTTGTTTTTTTTTTTTAAATTGTGAATATAATAGCTCTCACCAGTAAGGACCTTAGGTAGGCATTGTACTCCACCATTCCAATCCTGAATTAGTATGCACATAAAGCAAGGGAGTGCCATTTGCACACTCTTCCACTGAGCACCTTTTTTGAATGCTGCAGTACTGTAGGCATGTATCTAACTATAGACCTTCTTAAGCATTAAAAGAGGAAACTGTGAAAGAACAGAAAAGCTATGACAAATCTCTGTAAAACTCAGTAAATAGAATCAGTAACTATGGAAATACAGGTGATATATACATGCAAGTAATAACTGAGAAACTGATTATACATTCTATCTTCCATATGCTTCTTTGTCTAACTGTGGATGCTCATTATTACCAAATCTCTTCTGCTGTTACAGCACTTCGTGTCTTTAAAAGAAATCCAAGATGACATTTCCTGCGATCTTCTTACAGTCAGGAAGCCTATTCATGTTTCCCACTTCTCACCCCCGTATCATGTTTCACTGCCAATAGCCCTTCCGAACACATCACACAATGCAAATATGTGGCAGTTATTGAGGATTTACTTTCAAAGAGCATTACTCCGAATGTGTTGCTCTGTCTTTACTATGGACTATATATATTTTGTTCACAGGTCTATACATGGAAGTCACTTTCACAAACAATTTTACTGGCTTATTTTTTAAATTGTACACAGATTAAATAAGTAATGGGACAACTTCCAGTGCATAAACACTAGCAAAACAAACAAGCATTTGCACAAGCTGAGGGGTAAACACTAGAAATATGAGTCCAGGATTATATTTACAAATACAGCTTTAAAATAACCCACATGCCTGCTTACCTTTGAACCCATGTAGAGTGAAACATTTTAGGGGCTTCAGAAAAGCACCTTCCTTTCTTTTCCAACAGGTTATAAAAATTATTAAAAAATTCTGATTACTGAAAGTCTTTCTTATATCAAGTTCTGTGATTTCTTGGATTTCCCTTAAGTCAGAGGCACACAATATATTCCTGCTTTACTGATCTGCAAGAATCCCAAGAATGTGAGATCTGAGGCTATTGACTTGACTCACAGTGATTTTACAATTGCTGGAGTATAGTAAAAACCTGAATTCACATTCTGGGAGGAGGCTGAAAGTAGTAAAGAAAAGCTAACAATGAAGTGGACTACTATGAATAAATACGAATGTATGCCTAGCTCAGTGTCATAAAATATACACACATACCGAGGGGGAGGGGTTGGGGGGGAGAGTAAATGATGTGATAGCATACTCCCTTCTAAAATAGCAACACTGAAAGAAAAGAGAGGTATGAGAGCACAGCAAACAGAAATTGATCCTTGCTTAAAATCTAGGACTTTATACAAAGAAGTAGGGAATTGGCATCTCATCTTTGATAAACTTTGATAAAGTTTTTTCCTGCACAGAATAAAAAACAACCAACAAACCAACCAACCAATAAATAATCTGTAGGAGTGATGCTTGACCTGATGTATTTATCTACCTTTTTAGATAAAAATCCTAGGATTTAAGCAGAGATAGAAGATCTTAACCACTACGAGATAGCTTTATCTTGCTGTGCATGTTAAGAAAGAGTTCCTAGACCTTGTCAGAGCTTTTAGTACAAGTATGTTTCAACACAAAGTAACACATTCTATCCCTGCTGTAGACAATCTAAAAGAAAAGCTTTCTGATTATTGTAGCTACACCAGACCTTACCCTTTTCCTGCAATTGATTTTTTGCACCAGGTTTATTTCTGTGTGAGTCACAAAACAAACGTCATGCACAACACAAGAGGCTGCAAAGAATTCCAACTGGTAATTTATGTATTCTTTGTTGAAACAATCTGCATGCATTACTTTAAGGTATCCTGTACACCTCCAATTTTGGTATTATATTAAAGCTTAAATCCTACAAATCTCCAAATTCGTGGGCTTTTAAAATAAATCTGTCATCTTATGTTCAGAACCACATAAGTTGGAGTCAGTATTACGTGTTTGTTTCATCACAAATAGAACAGGAACCTCAAAGCCTACATCCAAATGACAAAAAGTACCCTCCAGCTTTACTAAAGTTGACATATTATGCTTTTTAATAGAATGTGGATTAATTGAATTTTAGTGTTTCAATATATACCATTTTCATTTTTTATGGCAACATTTTTTTTTTCAGCTGTCACAGCCAAAAGGTCCTATCAACTCAAATTCACAGGAACAAGTCTATTCTTTTTAGAAAAAAAAAAAAGGTTTTAGTCTTAAAAGTGAATCAAACAAGCCAATTTAATTACTTATATGCTTACTTATTGCATGCTTCTATTCTGCAAGAGTATAAACCTATAAAAATGTTGAAACGCCAACAGCACTGGCATTTCACCTGACAGTATTTCAGTACTCTAATTTTTTTGTAATGTTGTCTCATATAAAGGCAGAAGCTTCAATTCAAGGTAGCTCCTTTCTCAGTGTTTTCAACAGCAAGCTTAAACAAAGCAAAACAAACAAATAACTTCCAGAAAATCACACACACTTTACATCTTTTCCACTGTAACTACTTCATGTGTAGAAAAACTATATATATGTTTCATTTTTTAGTTGAAGGAAATCTATTTGCATTTTCTGTGATAGCCACCCAGGCACATGTAGATACAAATTAATAATACAACCTGATTTTATAAATATTAAAACTAAGCATCTTACTTTAAATGAAGTTTTTGTTTGAGCACTGAACAACAAACTGCTTGAATGAAACTTTCCCTTAGCCTCTCACAAAAAAAAACAAAAACAAAAACAAAAAAAGCACTATACAAAGAAAGATCTGCAGCCTTAGATACCATGATACTTTATTTTTTGATGTCTTAAAAATGCAGAACCCAATTTTAGGTATCTAGGAGCTGTACATGCTGCACTGGTAGGATTCAAGCCTATTAACGTGCATTAACAGCACTAACCAAAAGACACATGGTGCAGGAGGAAAAGAGCCTTAAATTCTTGCCTGTTAGGGGCATAATGAAAATGGGGCTACCCGATGATGTCCTAAACTCTACATCCTCTACTGATAGTAGGAGTTTGCCTTTCCTTTCCAATAAATGAATGTCAGAAAAGTCAATTCTCAGTGGCCTCTCACCTCATTTTTGTAATACTCTAGAGTCCTCCTCTAAGGAATGGGAAGCTAGATATCCATTTTCTTCATTTGCTGAGATTATTCAATTTACTTTTTGCAGAAGACACTCAATATCAAACTACATATTACCTTTTAAAAAACCCAACAAAACAAAACATAAAACCTAAACTAGTGACCAAAGAAAAAAATCTTCAATCCATTTTTAAACAACATTTTAATGAGATGGCCAGTCTTCCACAAATGAAACAAGCCTGACGCTTATAACGGCTGGCCAAAAATTTGAGACAAATTAACTTCCCTATTCTGTGTAAGTGAAGATACTCTCACATCTGACACAGAAAAAGACTTCTGCAAGCTGATCTTGGGGAAGTTGGGAAAGCTACTTCTGTTTTCAAGTTCAAGCTTCTTAATGACCATGCAGAGCACTCATGATTCGTTGGGCCAGGAAGAGTACAGTAGGAATATTACATTTCATAGACCCCCACTACCTAGGACACTCAAAAAAACAAACCCAGATTTCATTCCCAAGATAGTCTTTGTATTTTATCCAACATATTTATCCTAATGAGTAAGGAAGACTCCCATGAGATGATTCGAAGACCTCAGTCCCTATACACAAGATAGAAATGGAGCTTTGACTTCCCCTCTTCCTAGGCAAGGCTTCAATAAATTACATAAAAGATAGTGTCTCAGGGAGATTTATCAAGCTGGTTAACTGCATTTTGTACTTTTTGGTGGCTTGTGTTAGCTGTGCTCTTGAGAATGCCAATTAAGATGTTTTCAAAACTACCTTCTGGACACTTATCACGTATAGTAGTCTTGGGTACTGCCCTGCATCATTCTGCAAGATGACGACATGTGCCTGATAAATCTGTAGGGGCACAAATCTAGGTATACAGGGATCTTTATTACAAGTAAGCACAAACTGAAATATTGTAGCTGTGGTTTTCAAATTACAACGAAGAGATATAAATTTTACCCAAATTCTGCCTTAAATGCGTAAAATGTTCCATGAATGTAGCTTCGGCATGTATAAATTTAAGTATAAAAAGAAAGCTGACATTGTTTCAGAGTGACCATGCAATGGAAAGCCCACTGGCTTATAGGTTGCAAGCAGGTATTACATCAGAAACCATCTGACTGCATCCATCATTTCTCTCCAGCTACTATCAGTTCTGTTTTTCCCCTGGACATCAATATCAAAAGTTGTGTTTCATACTGGGAAAAAACTAACATACTTGTTTTGTCCAATTGTTTCAAAATCCTTCACAATAATTGTCAGGGAAGATGAATTATCCAGAGCAATTCCTTTCAAGTCAAATTCAAGAATCTGAAAAAAAAAATAATGGAGCAAAATCAAATTATAATTACAAGTTATGTATAAACTAATAAACAGCATACAACAAAATTTTTCAGAAATAAGTTTTGCATTTAGTGAGAGGCAGACCAGACCAGCTTATATTTGCAAAAGCAAAGTTAAAAATCTGGGAACATGCTCATAGCTCATTCTTGATTTGCTAGGTACTAGTAACAGTAAAAAAGGTAAATTGCTTAATACTAAGCCATTATCTCTTGTGCAGTTTGACTTCCTCATACTAACATAAGCATTTTCTTATCATTCATAAGATCTGATAGTATTTCCCTATAACACTGGTTGAAGTCTTTAGGCAAATATTTGTAGGTGCCCTTTCTTTGTATTCCTAATTACAAAATGTAAGAATAATCTCTAGCTGTCCTTTCTGGTTGTGAAAAAAACACAACTAAGAAAATATTTTCCCCAAGAAAAACATTAGTAAAGATGCAAAATAGCAGCAGTACTAAAAATAAACATGGAACTTCAATACATTATTAATCCTAAGTTTGCAGGGTTTTTTCCTAGTATATAATAAAGGATCTAATTTTGTTCTCATACATGTGGCTAAGCAATGGCTGAATATAATTTAGTCCAACGTAAGAGGGAACTCACCAGGTATCCATATACTTTTGCATAAAAACATTACTTAATGAATCGTAATACATGACACAAGATTAATCTATTCACCTGCATTCACTAACACCTTGAAAGACCACATCTCACAAGTTCCTAACTAATATTCACAACTGTAGAAATTGACTGACATATAAGCATTTTGTCTTAAAAAAAGCAAATAATTGCTTTAAAAAAAATAAATTACCTCATTCCAAACAGGATTAAGTTCACTGTCAATTTTCTTTGTTTTCTTTTTTTCATCTGAAAATACAAACAAAGCATGATGATCTATTTTTGCCAAAGAACTACACAAATGTCACAATTTTTCCTTTCACCTTTCAAAGAAAGTTTAAATCCGAATGTTCCAAATCTTTTTGCCTCTTCCAGCAGCTGCACATTTTACAATCAAAAGATCCCCTGAGCAATTTTAGTAATTGAGGCTTTTTATTCTGTTTTGTTTCAGCATTGCTTAACATTATTGCCAAAAAGCAAATTTACTGTTTAGGTTTCTCAACCTTTTATGACCCTTGACTGCAACTTCAGTAATGATGAAAGAAGACAGACTAAAAGACTTGGAGACATCAAACCAAACAGTAACTTCAAAGTGATGAACTTCAGTAGTAAAGGAAATGTGTTACACATTTACCATATCTGAGTTAGAAAACACAAGTAGTTCAGCTCTGAATTAAAATGACTTGGAAAAAGCAAATCTTCAAATGCTTATGCTTACAGTGTCAGCATGAGTAAATACGAACAGAAACACACATGCATGTAAGAGGAAATATAGTCTTTCCTGATGAAATGATTTCCAGAGGTTATGCAGATCACTGACATTTACTGTAGTGCGAAAATAACAATTTTTCCATACTTCATGGTAAAATTTGCATCTGGTCAACCTAAAAATCATAGGAGTGAGGGGTGTGGTGTGAATTATATATAGAATAAAGAATTTTAATTGAAATGCCACACTGACAGAAATAAAACTCAGAGTTGCAGAGGCACTTTGCGGGCTCCCCATACCTATTAAAAAGGGAAACAAAATTCTGTTTTGAGAATAGGTTCAGAGCAAGTAACATGCCATGTCTTTTTTACTTTTTAGTTGCATTATATGTTCACAACTCCAATGGAGATAAAGTCTTGACACAAAACAAGGTAGCACAAACAAACACTGGCACACGTGCAAGTCTCTAAACAGAAATTGCATATATTAGTGATAACAAATGAGTATATTTAAGTACAGTCAGTAAACTAAAGGCTCTTCTGTAACACGCTCAGCCACCACAGGAAGGCTAAGTTTCAGACAAACTCCTTGTATTTAAGGACTACAGGAAAGGTAACAGCACTTTTATTATTTGCAAGTTATAGCTATATTTTGCCAGGAAAATGTTGCAAAGGCCTGGGAAGCAGAAGTAAAGATATGCCACATGGGCAAGGTCATATAATCACTATTCAAGCAATAGATTGTGGTGGTTCTTTTTGTTTGATTAGAGTGGGATGTACTGAAAAGTCATCCCATACTGTAAATTACATGAACTGACTCACATTTATGTAACAGGATATTGACTCATATCACACCACAAAGGAATGAGCATTCATAACATCCCATGCTGTGAACTTGCATTTTGCAGAACAAAGAACTAATTAACAGGCTAGTAAGAGAAAATCAACTTCATGTTATCTACTAGGAGACAAAGCATTTTCAAAACTGAACATCCCTGAATATCCAGGGTTTGGCACTGGTGGTCCAAGGACCCCTACAAATAGGAAATGGGAGTCAGGAAAAAGATGCTCTGAGTGCTGGTAAAAAAGGAACAGCTGCAGCTGCTTTGCAAAGAGAGTGAATCACAGACCTGATCCTGACAGAACAAAAGACAAAAGTCTTATGATCCCTACCAAAGGGAAGCCCCAGCTTAAACAACAGTGAAGACAATTCTTGACAAGGAATATAATTTTCCACTCTAGACTATCAATTTGCACAAAAGCAAGAGAAAGATTTATGATTCCCCTAACAATACGTATATTCTAGATTATACTAAGAAAAAAAATTATTTTTCTGCATTTGTATGGGAGTTGAATGAAAACCACTGGGAAACACAACTTACATTGGGTTTTACTTGTAATTATAGTCAGCCTGAGTATAACATTCACATTCCTCAAGCATGTATTTTGCACATATTTTCTTCACTACTTTTTATTAGACTTTTTATCATTCTTTTAATGCACCGGTTTTGTTTGGGTTTTTTTGGATTTCTTTGTTTAGGTTTTTGTGTGAGTGTTTTGATTCTTTTTTAAACTCTTGATGAAGAGTCTTCTTCTCCCCATCAAAAAAAAATTAATTATCTTTGCCAAGCAGGGAAAATATGAACCGCCCAGTTACTCCAGGAGTTCATGTAAGTTTCAGGTCCTCAGGCTGCCTTCCTCTACTGGTAATGAATCCAGCTACAGTAGCCAAGACTAAACCACATCAGTATAGACTCACAAGATAAGGCCAGTCATCACTTTTAGTTTGGCCCTACCAAGAAATAAGAGTAAGAAATGAGAATGGATATAGGTAGGCCACTCTATATACTTGCTTCTTTTAAACAGAACTACACTACCCATGGTACTGTAGAATAAATCCTTACTTGCTTTATCTTGATAGAGGCATTATACTACCACAGGTTGTTTAATATTCTTAACTGGAAATGAATGTAGTAAGAAGTTAGTGCTAATGATAGGGCAATGTTAAAAAAACTTAATCCAGGATTAGTAATAATGAGTTAAATAATAACTGTTTCATCACTAGAAAGATAATCACAGTACTGCAAAACAGCCAGCTGTCATCTTAATTTTAATTTTTATTATAACTAGCATTTTATCAGTTTCAGCAGCTGGAGAATAGCAGAAACAAACACTATCTTTTAGGACAGTCTTAAGGCTAAGATTCAAGAGAGAATCACATTTCAATTTTCCATAAAAATTTTGTTCATGAAGAACTAAAATTGCACAGCAGCAGCAACTGCAGAATCAAATAGTGACCTATAAAAAACAGGAAATTAAAGTTATGGTAATTTAATTCTCTGCAAAACTGAAAATATAAATTTAGTAATGCATTACACTCTAATACTCTCCTGTTTCACATACTGAAATATATACCAACATGGTTATGAATTACTGCAGGCCTGCCTGAATGCTCTTAGATTAGGCACAAATGGAAAAAGAAATTTTATTCACGTTGGTGCAAACAAACTGAATGCAATTTCACATCAGTTTTTAATGCATAAAGCTGAATGGGGTAGTCAAAAGGAATGACCAAAGCACTAAATGTCCTAGTATTGACTCAACATATTAGCAACTATGTCAATTTTTACACCCAAAGACAAGAATCGGTCGTATTTTTCTCCAGTTTGATACATTTGCGAAACCAAAAGAATTGTACTGGTTTAATCATTACTACTTAGTGCCACTTCAGCAAACAGCAACAGTTTTTCATATTAATTTGACTTAGAATTTGTCCATTATCAGTTCTGCAATAACAGCACCCAGTTTCAGACAGCAATACTTGCTTACTCTCAGGGTGTAGCTCTCTTTGAACAGGGAGTTGTTAGTAAAGTAAATAAAAGCTCCATCCCACTGGACTGAACATAAAATGTGCAAAAAAATTAAAATGCTTGAACAAAACCCCTCTATTGTAAGAAAGGCATCACAGCAGGAACAGCTGCCTATTTCCTCCTAATATTTGCCACTGAATTAATTGTACTGACTGTATAGTCTATAGCTAGCTTAGTTACACAAATGTGGTCTATTCTATACATAGATTAAGCCATCCTCAGGTATGTGTGTTAACAATAAAGTGTCTGCAGAGTCGCTTGCATACTAGTCTTTTCCTTCACAGCATAGCCATTATCTAATCCTGAGAGATACTGTGTGTTTTACTTGAAGTTTTAAAATTACTGAACCTGACAAAAGCAAAGGCTAAAGTCTGAAAAAGCTAACAAAATCTTGTTTAATGAAATGTCAACTTCCACAGCAATTTTCTGTCAAATGAGAGCTCTTCTCTAAGACTTCTCCAAAAACACTCCAAAGTCAAACAAAAACTGGAATGGACTGTAGAGCTATTGAGGAAGACCTGCAACACCCGAGTTTTTCCCAGTGTGGAAAATGAACTTCCAATTTTTTATGTCCCCAGGAGCTACAGTGGGCATTCTCTTAAAGACTGCTGCCCTCCGAGATACACTTTTCCCCAAAATAAGAGTGGTTTCCCATCTCTACACAGTAACACAGTTAGGAAAAAAACAGGCTATACATAAAAAATACCTACAAACATAAACAGCCAGAAGTCCAACATATTTCAGGTATGATCCCTACAGTCACATAGCTGGCAATCATGTACTTCACTTACAAATTAAATCTGAGCTCCTCTATAGCTGGCAAAAGCCAGCTATTTTCTGACTCCCTTGAATCACTCTGGACAGAAAGCAAAAAATCAGACAAAATATTGATATGTAGTTAAACCACATAAAAAGGAGCACCTGGTATAAAGAAACATTAAATATACTACTAAAAGAACTGTCACAATTATTAAGTTGTATTTAAGACAATAGTTTAAGCATGTTTGTAGACATTAAAATTCCAGTTAGAGCACATAAATGATAAATATAAACTAATTCCTTTAATGTTTGTTGCCCAATTCCTGTGTTTGGGTAACTGAAGGACTGAGGAATGCAAAAGAAAACAAATCTGTAACTTACATTGACTAGGTAAAACTCAATTGCATTAGCACACAGCAGGAACAAAAGATTACAAGGATCAACTAAACAGACAAGGCAAAAAGAAGCAAAGGCATAAACAACTCTGGAGTATGAAACTGCAGGAACAGAGGTAACTAAGCAAGGCAAACTGTGACAGTAAAGCAAAGAGAAAGACAAGGAACTGAGACTATGAATGCTTGAAGAAGCAGCAGAAACAAATGGAACACACCAGAGAAGTAACAGTATCAGCACGTTTTACCAGGCAAAGAAAAAAATATTTTAAGAATTAGCAAGTTTCAAAAGACACTGAGACAGGCTCAGCCGCTTGCCTTAACACACCAGGGGTAAAAAAAACAAACTCGAGATAGAATAGCAAAAAAAGGCAACGGAATTATATGACATTTCTGATACTGAAAATAAACTATCTGAAAACTTATTATTTTGGATGTTAAGATACTGGACATGCACTGCCTTTCCAGCAAGATGTCATTATTTCAGATTTGGTTTCTGAAAGTAATAAACCCCTGCAATGATTTTTCACACTTTAGGAAATACCATTCCTATTTCAGTGCACCGTTAGGAAAGCAGGTCACCAGGATTTAAGATGACTGTCACAATTTTATTTAATGTATTGAATGATCCAAAACTGCTTGGATGTTTCTGCACTTTAAAGATAAATCAATACTTGGAAATCAAGTTCCTTTAGTGCAGTCAGGCGAGGAAATTATGGCAACAGATAAAATCTACTGTAAAATATAATTAGCTTTACACATAAATGCTAATTTTATAACACTGTTTCTCACTTTACCCATATGTATCTGACAAGCAATAAAAGTGTAAAATGTGGCTTCCTTCCTAAATCTTTATTTTAAATTAAATACTCTCAACAGGCAAAATTTTGAAGTGCAATCTGGTTTGTTAAAAACCAAAACAAAACCAAACACCTTCAATAACGGTACCTATGATTCTCAACATACTGGTAATAAAACCAATAAACCACTCACAATAAATATTGGTATAACATTGAGCAGGGGCTGTGCAAAGTGATCAAGACAGAGGAACTATATTTTTCAGATGGAAAACAACCAGGTAATCTTCAATACCAGAATTAAAAGTGGATTTATCTATGCAGTTAAAATTGAGTTTTTTAAGCAAAGGGCTAAGCGTTTGCAAAAGTTTGTAAAATGTGTATCCTGAAACAGAAGAACTGCTGGTCAGAAAAGACGAATGCACTCTATCCAGTTCAAACTTCATTCAGGTAACTCCTGTCTAATTGAAGCTTTCCTAAAGTTACATCAGGTGTAACTTCAGTAAAACATATTTTCAAGTACTTACATAGGGTACTATCCTTCAGAAAACCCCTTCCCTGCACACATTCATATGACAGTTTTCCTTACCTTTAAAAATAACAGAAACAATAGGATCTGGTTTCCCAAACTTTGTTTTAGGGATGTTGGTAGCAGATTCCACAATCACCCGAAGCATTGCTTCCAGTCTTGAAAAAATATCGACTGTTACCAAAGAAATTAAAGTAAGTCCTAAGTTTCAGTCTCCTTAACTTCTGGACTGAAATGCTAGCAGGAAGAGGCAGAGAATATCTGGTTTGCAGTAAGGACTGTGGGTGGATCTATGACGGACTAGCTTGAAAAAAAAAATAAACTACCTGTAAATTGACACCAAATTGTGTGTTGCTGCACAAAAAGAGTGCTCGCTGGTGAAATCCAGTAACATAAAGGGCACACTGTAAAAAAAAGTGTAGATTTTTCTTTGTCGTTTATATTCTTAAGCAGTGTTATAAGTCTCTCTTAAGTAGCCAAGAAAATCAGCATAAGTAACGTCAACATTAAGCACAACTCTAGTACTCAAGATCACAACTACCTCTTGGTATACTAAAGTATTAAATGTCACGATCGCTTAGATACTTGACATCTTAATTTTCAGAACTTCATTGTTTGTAAATGCGTTCAGCTCGCTGCCTTACGATCGTAAAATCACAAAAACCTACGGTCTTCAAAAACAGTTGAAGTGCTCCCCCTTCAGCTGCGCTCTGGTTTACACGATTTACACGGAAGAAATACTACACATCGAATTTGGCAGATCTCTTGAGAAATTATTAAAACATCTATGCGTAAGTAAATAAGAATTAAGGTAATATCTGCAAAAATATGAGAAGACCCTCTGTATTGTTTAGAGGCCTATAAATATTTTGTCTTAACATAAATCCATGCAGTAGAATTAAACAGGGTAAAGCTTACGTGGTAAGTAAAAACAACTCTGCTCTAAGCCACCCGTGTCTTCAGCTTTACAGTTTTTCCCAGCTGCAGACCAGATGTTACAAAAACGAGTGATGCACAGTACCTCTGCAAGATACGTTTTTAAGTACAGATGAGAGAGGAAGCCAGCAAGATTGAGCAAAACGAGTCATACGTGGACAAAGTTCAGCCTAGCTTTTATATGCTCATAAAGGAACTACCCTAGCTTTTTACTTTTGAAGCCAAGACAGGCCTTGTTTTCTTTCTAAAATGATTTTGGGTAGCTGAGGATTCCGGGGGAATAAAAGGTAATGGAAAGCAAATACATTCAGTGAGGATAAAGACATGAAAGACACAGGACGGAGAAAACCCACAAGACTCGGCTGAAGCACCACGGCGGGTTGTTCCACCCTTGCCCATCCTGGTTCCTGAGCAGGTCTCCGAGCTGGACCGCAGCCAGAGCCCCGGGCCAGGCTCCCTGCCCCGGCAGTCGGTGAACGCTGCCCTTCCTGCCCCAACACAGGGAGCTGCAGCCTCCTGCGGGTCGGGGGAG
>NW_009953651.1:1135432-1153119 GCF_000747805.2 Chaetura pelagica | reverse complement strand
GGGCTCACTCTGTGCCCGCGGCCGCGCCCTGCCCTGCCCTGCCCGGCGGGAGGGGCCGCTGTGCGTGGCGTCTGAGTTCTGTTCTGTGGGCGCTTAACGATGAGCTCCAGGAGCGCCAAGGAGATGATTATTGGCAAGTGGGGCCTGAAGGCGGGTTCCTCCAGGTCGGAGAATGAACTGGAGAAGTGTAAGGGGGAGAACGCTGCGCTGAAGAAATCGCTGGAGGAAGCCCTGAAAGGGAAGAGCAAAATGACTGATCCGGAAAGGAAGGGGCTCCTGGAGGTGAGGAGGGTGTTTGTGCTCGAGACAGCGTGTGTGATGCCCTGTTAGCATCGGGACCGTCCTGTCGACAGGACAGTTAATGTGAGTTGGAGTGTGTCCGACTTTGTAAGCAGGATGTCAACCTTTCCTCTTAAACAGTGACATCAAAGTAAGCAAAGTTTTTTGTTTGACGCTTTTGTTTTAAAATATTTTTGATGACTGAACCAATCAAATTACGATCATTGGTCAAAGCTGTTAAATATAAAGCTGTGAGGACAGCAGTGCCAGTTAGTCCATTATGAACTATCTTCACATGTTTAACTGCTCAGAACATTTGGTCCCAGGTAATTATTTTGAGCATTTCTGCAAAGAACATTGTGTTGACAGTTGCCTGAGAGCACCCTAGGAAGTGCTGAGTGTTTGTTTGAAATGTATCATCAAGCTTCCACTCAGCTATAGGTAAGCACAACTGCAATC
Organism: Chaetura pelagica; assembly: GCF_000747805.2. NCBI lineage: Eukaryota > Metazoa > Chordata > Aves > Apodiformes > Apodidae > Chaetura > Chaetura pelagica. Next base: position 1,152,381 of record NW_009953651.1, on the reverse strand, counting down.
AATTCATTGCATTATTCTTTCTATACAATCAAAGAACAGAACCCAATTTCCATTCCTTGCAGTCCGTTCAAGGTAGATAAGTTGTTGTAGAGAAAAGAAGTTCAGGACTTAGCTAGTGACCAAAGTGCATACTGTCAGGCTTCATAGAAGGGTGGGGAAACTTTAAATGGCCTTTTTCAAAGCTACAACTAATAGTCTAGGTACACTAACATTTCTAGCCTGCTTCTCTACAATAAGGCTTTTTATGTCTGTTCTACAGTATCAGTTGAGAAGTGCTGACCCAAGCACCAGTTTTCCCTAGACAGCTCTTATACTGTTAATGTGAGGTTCCTAGTTTACAGGTAGAAATTCACCAGGGTTGTTTAGAGATACTCAGTACTGTCTGATGTCAATATTTTAATTCTAGTGAGTGCTGGGTGGTCTCCAACCACTCTCCAAATGACACTTTTTGAAATTCGATTTCTTTCAGTTTCTCTGTCATCTGCTAATGACTTGATGTGAACTTGTATGATTTCAACAGCAACCTTTCTCATGTAAAAGGAAATGCTCTCATAACAGAACTTTCCATAGAGCCTCAAGGTATCTCAAATGCAGAAGCAATGTTATGTAATAATTACCTGTCCCAGAAGCCTACTGAAAAGAGAGTGCTTATTGGTAATGTCTATTAAAGCACATTTTGAAAATAAAAGGCCAGATAATTTGGAAAACAGGATTCTTCTGAATGCTTTATAAGAACTCTTTTGTAACTTCACTTCTTGCCATTTACTTTGCAAGAGGGCTCTGCTACTTCTGAAAAGCTAGTAAATATGCTAACCAACACTAAGAAATGTGTCACCAGCCTCTTTGCTAGAAGGGTTCCAGAGTTCTTGTATTGTTTGTGTCTGAAGATTCATCCAATGTAGTGATCTGTATTAATGTGCAAAGCTGAGTAGCTACCAATTCTGTAAAATGTGGCTCTGTTTCACCTACTTTGGACTGTTTTTGCTATCACTTGAAATATTTCAAGTGATCACTGTAGCATTGTGATGATCATTATATTATTGTCTGTTTTGAGTAAAAAATAATATTCTCAGCTAATTAAAGGCTGAGAGAAAATATTTCAAAGTGAGTATCCTCTCAAACTGTTGCAAAACTTGCTAATGCATTTGTTGCATAGACTGACACTTGTGTCACTTTCATATTCCATTTAATGTAGAAAATACTTTCATTTGAAAAAGAAAAAGAGAAATACAACCATCTTCTTGGAGAGAAAGACAAAGAAATCCAAAGCCTGAAAGACAAGCTTAGAACCAACCCCAAGGATGGTGAAGTCTCCTCATTACAACATCAATTAGAGGAAAAAACAAAAGAAGCAGAAAGGAGAGAACAGTTGCTTCGTTCTCTATTGGAAGAAATGAGTCAGTTAAAATGTAATTTATCCACAGTTACTGCAAAATGTTCTGAGCTTGAAAACAGAACTGGTGCTTTTCAGGCATCGCAGGTAAGCACTGAAGGAATGTGATAATTGCAGATACCAACTTTAACTTCTTTACAGGTTAGACTTGGAATTTGTACCCAATAAGCACCTTATCTGTTACAAAACAGGATGGTCACATCCAACAATAGATAATGATCAACAGCTCAATGTCCAGATGGAGACTGATGACAAGGGGTATCCCTCAGAGGTCTGTGGTCTGTCCTGGGACCAGTACTGTTTAGTATCTTCATCAATGACATAAGGGGATCAAGTGCACCCTCATTAACTTTGCAGATGACACCAAGCTGAGTGGTGCAGCTGACATGTCTAAGGGACAAGATGCCATCCAGACAAACCTGGACAAGCTTCAAGTAGGCCTGTGTGACCTTCATGAGGTTCAATAAGGTCAAGTTCAAGGACCTGCATGTAGGCTGGGGCAACCCCCACTATTGATACAGGTTGGGAGATGAAAGAGTTGTGAGCAGCCCTGAGAAGGACTTGAAGTGCTGGTGTATGAAAAGCTGGAGATGAGCTAGCAGTGTGTTCTTGCAGCCTAGAAAGCCAACCATATCCTGAGCTGCATCAAAAGAAGTGTGCCCAGGAGGTGGAGAAAGTGATTCTGCCCCTCTGGTGAGACCCCCCCTGAAGTACTGTGGGGGTGTTAAGCTCTGGTTACTCCTCAACACAAGACAGGCATGGATCTGTTAAGAGTGGATCCAGAGGAGCCCACAAAAATTAGCAGAGGGATGGAATGCATCTGCTATGAGGAAAACCTGAGACAGTTGTGGTTGTTCAGCCTGGAGAAGAGGAGGCTCTGGGAAGACATGGTGGCCTTTCAGTGCCTAAAAGGGGCTTATAAAAAAGATGGGGGCAAACGTTTTAGCAGGGACTGTAGCAATAGGACAAGGCATGATGGCTTTAAACTGAAAGAGGATAAATTTAGACTAGATGAGATATAAGGAAGAAATTGTTTACAATGAAGATAGTGAAACACTGGCACAGTTGCCCAGATTGGGGCTGGATGCCCATCCCTGGAAACATTCAGTGTCAGGTTGGACAAGACTCTGAGCAACTTGATTTAGTTGAAGGTGTGCCTGCTTATTGCATGTGGTTTGGACTAGATGACCTTTAAAGATTCCTTGCAACTCAAACTATTATCATATATCTTCATGCTGCTATAAATCCTCGTTTCCTCCTCGGCTGTTCAAACTAGTTGCCTGAATAATGAGTTACTTCTCCCATTTAAAATGGTTAATAGGTATGATGCCAGGTACTTGGCAAGTTTTACAAGTGCATTTAGTTTTCTACAGTTATTTTTAATGGAAAATGCAGTAGTTCCTCACTAAGTAGCACCTGGTAATTGGTGTCTGTACATTTTGTCCAGTTTTTGACCTGCAGATGGTGCTGGTTGCCCAGGCTCTACAGGGAAGTTGAGTATTTTCTAGAAGTAGACAAATATAGAGGAGAATATCCCTACCGACTAATGTTTAATAATAATCCATTTATGTATCATTTCTAATAATGCAGTATCTTGGGAAATACTGCTTTAAATACAATGCATGTACAATTTCAAGAGACTTTGAACTTTGTTAGAGAATTTAAAATGTATGTTAATTCAAGAGATTTCCATGATATTCTTGTTGGTGAACTACCAAAATATCCTTCAGTTTAAAATCAGAATTTTCTTTTAAATTTTTTACTGATGTATTAATAAAGGAAAATGATTGATGTTTTGACTGGCTGTCTTGGAAAACTTGAAAACAAGACTAGCAATGCTGCCTGAAACTGCTAGGTGGCGTATCAGCAGCAGATATACCCTGAAATTGAAACAACAGTTGTATAAAACAATTCTGAGAGTTTTCACTGAGACAGAGCTCTGCTTATAGAAAAGGAATCTGAGCACTTTTAGTGTCTCTAAATCCTATTTTCATTAGGAAGTGCTAAAGTTTAATAATTGCATTTGAAGATATCCTGTACTTTTTTCAGCTATAAACCTTGTTCTAAATCATGTTCCAAGAAACACAGGAAAACTTTGGGAAAATATAGCTTGGATTTGGGTAGTAATCTGTGTTCTTATTTCTTTTAAGTCCCTTCTGATTTATATCAACACAATTTCAAAAAGCTTCCTATCATGCAGGGAATAAACAGATCAGCTTATGAAAGAAGTATAACTGTTTAACTGTTTAGTTTTGGATAGGTCTACAGAATTCTCCAACTCATACTTTAAGCACTCTACTGTAGATCAGGTCTCAGAAAACCAGTGTCTGTGTCTTTATTGTTCTAGACAGGCTTGCATGGTTTCCTAGATGTGTATAATCTTCCTGTTATCCCAATGAAGCTAGCTTTTCAAGGTCTCTAGCTTTCCCCAACAACTCCTATAGGTTTAGCTTATTGTAAAACATGCAAGGATACAAAACCAGAATATTTACCTTTTTTGTGTATTTAAATAATACCCTAAATATCTTCATTTTTCAGAAGCTCTCCTGCCCCCTTCAGCTTTTTCAATATAGCAATTCAGCAGAAGAAAAATTATACTCTTAGGAACTGTTTTAATATGAGTTGCAGAGTTATACAATAAATGAATTGTAAATCTTCATCCTGTATCTTCCAGGAGATTTTATTTTAAATCTAAGAAATGGTTTTCTACATAAATTAGATCACTTTAAAACAACCAGAATGAGCAAGAAACACTACAAAGATCTTTAAAGATTTGTGCATCTGTTTTCCCTTTTTTAAATATCCATATGCTATTTATGTGAGATTAACAGTTATACAGGAGTAGTGTCATTGTTTCTGCCATCTATTTGTCAAGAACAATTAACAGGTTCTTTCTCTGCAGGAAGCTGTTGCAAACAGTACTGGATCACCAACTAATCTTCATGAAGTTGAAAAACAACTGAAAGATGTAAGCTTCATGTACAATGTTGCAAGTACAAATTGTGATTATAAATATATACATTTTTGGGTAGTATGGGAACTCAGAGGGTATGCTTACCTCTAAAACATAGTATCTAAAATTATTTTGTGACAAGACAACAATTTAAATTAAAAATATTTCCAACCTCTGAAAAGCTTTGCTTGGAACATCAGAATGAAGTGGTTGCTGACAAAACAGTGGCCCCAAGTGACCTGGTCTGACCTCAGTGCTGACGCTGCCTGGGATAGCATGAGGTGGATTAGAAACGTTTTGAGGTCCCTTCCAACCTGAATAATCTGATCCAATCAGATATAAAATCCATGTCCTTGTTCTTACAAACTTCTAGTTGCAATGATAGTTTTAGTTTATTTCATTTTCAAGATGTATTACCTTATGTCTCCTATTTGAGATTGAAAGGTTAATTCTGCATTATCTGGGCATGACTCATGAAAGCCTTTGTTTTTAAGTAATTTTTCCATTCCATAAAATAAGCCAATCAATGTATAATATTGCTGCAATTTTAATTTATGCTCAGCAGTGTAATTTATCCTTCTAAATTAAGATTGCTGTTGTTATACAGAGATTACTACAAATTGTAGCAGCATTAACTAGCTTTAAACTGTATAAAATTTTTTTTAACATTTTTGAGACAACGAATACTTTTAATATCTGATAAATTGCCAGAGATTTTTTTGTGGTTCTAATGTTCCTTTTCATTAAGGCTCTTGAGAAGAACCAACAGTGGCTACTGTATGACCAGCAACGTGAAGCATATGTCAGGGGACTGCTTGGAATGATATTTGAACTTCAGCAGAAGTCAGGAATAGTTAGCCAACAAGAATCTAAAGAATTCAATTTGGAAGGTATCAACTTTTTTTCCCCACAGGTGACCAAAACCATAATTATCTATAAAGTAAGTTTTTTTTAAAAAATATTGTAGCACAACTAAACAAAATCAAGACTTTCTTCTCAACATTTTGGTTTCCTACAAGTATAGCTGGTTAAGTATAATTTCTTTGCTTCTTTTTATGTAGCTACATTACTTGATTGACAGTAGTTCATGTTCTTATCTTCTTCAAAGAGGAAGCCTTGACACTCTATTAGCAACCTCTCTGTTTGTGGAAAGTGTTGAGGCAAATATAGGTATGTCTCCCATCCTTCAAAGTACACTTTCAACCTAGATAACAGAAGTATTAAGGATTTATTAACCAGGTGTGGATCAGGTTTTTTACTTTTATATTTTCAAAATAAATATTATAAAAATGACTCAAGACTGCCATGTTCTTTACTCACCTGAACAATTCTTACACAGCATGAAAACCTCTGGTAGGTTTTGGCAGCTATCCAAACCAGGGTTTCGCAATATGGATCTGGCCACCTTTAGCTCACTTCCGTGTGGGATGAAATTAAAATCATGTTGAACAGAAGAACCAGAAGAAGTTGGTTTGCTTTTCTTATTATCAAAGTATTGATTTCACATGTGCTGCAACTGACTTGCAAGGCAAATTCACTAAAGAGAACTAACATCAGCTGGAGGAGAAGGAGTATGCCCACAGATACCACACACTAATGTGCAGTGGCTTGGTTTTTATATTACTGCTTGAATCTTTATGCAAAAGAGTAAAAAAATAGCAATTTTGTTTTGGTACTGTTCAGAAATCTCTGAACAGCATCTGAGAGGGAGGCAGACTGAAGTAGCTCACCAGATGTAAATCATGAGTTTCCGCAGTCAAAGCTTTGTTGTCAGAGCAGCCAGGAGACTAGGATTAAGGGTATAAGAAAGTTTCCCTCCTTGAGCAGCTAGACAGCAGCTGAAATCCAAGTTTCTAGCTATAGAAGTTGAAAGTAGACATGACTGCTTTTTCCAAGGAAAAACTTGGCATATCTCTGCAGAACTCATCAGCCTACAAAGGAGTATTGCTAATGAGAAGGTAAGGTTTAGCTCATAGTTGAGGGGAGGAAGAATGGTTAAGCAAGAATTTTCCCCACTAAAGGACACTTTGAAGAATGAGGGGAAGCCTTCAATAGGAAATGTACAAAGTCAACATATTTACAGTGCCAAAAACCAGCAAAGCCTGTGAAATCATGCATTCCTTGTTCTGCTTTTGGGTCTATTTTTTTATCACTACTGAATTTCTACAGACTGCCTCCTTTTTTGTCTTCCTCCCTACCAAACTTTTCTAGGATCAACAAGCAGAGGTTTTTCAAATGCTGGTTTAATTAACAGTCACTAGCCAAGAAGCAGGCATTTTTTGTTTAAAAAAACTCTATTCTAATCCCTTTTATTTGCAATTTAGAAGTAAATGATAGCATATAATTTAAGAATATATTCTGCAAAAGGCAATGGATAGTCTGGCTTTAGTTAACAATGGTGAAGTAGGGCCCATCAGGTCCCAATGTATCTCTGGGGAGAGAGTAATGCCAGAACCTTGGCTAAGGAGTCTAAGTCTGGAAGTAAGACTCTAGTGTCTTTGGGCCTTGATTCCTGTGCATTAGGATAATGCATGAGGCCATATAAGAGCTGTGTGTGGAACATGGAGCTTGTGAAGTCATTGCAAAGAATGTAACATTGCTGTAATGGTTAGTGAAGGAAGTGGCTGTAGCACAGAATGCTGCATGCAAGCCAAGTTGCAGTTTTCCAGGTAACTACGTTGGGAAGGAGACATTACTGTATTATTGAAAGCTGTTTTAAAGTTGAGTGTCAATCTGAGCTGTGTAGTAGCCTAGAATATTTCTGCGAGTATGTCTTAAAATGCTGTGAAGGATTTGGTGTTCTGATTTTTAAGTTATTTCCCTCTGTAACTATCTCAATTATTTCTGACTCATTAAGGTTATCTACAAGAAGAAAAGCAAAAATATTATGACCAGCTGTTACTAACTGCTGAAAGTGATCTCACGACTGAAAGAAACACTGTAACACAGTTGAGATCTGAACTTACAGAATTAAAAAAGAAGTATGAAGAAACGCAACAAGAAATAATGAGTTTAAATGCCTTATTGCAGTCACAACAGGTTGCTGAAATGAAGAATCTAGAAAATGAAAATAAAATTAGAGAGAAAGTACAGAGACTGAAACAAGAAAATGAAGCTATTAAAGGACAGCTCAGAGAAGAAATGAAAAAGTCTGAAGATCTTTTATGTCAAGTAAGTGGATGGATTTGATGTTCAAGATCATTAGCAAATAATAGAGCTGAAAATTTTTAGTTAATCAGAATGGGCCAACACTCACTTGCTCTGGTAACTACTTTCTACATATAAACTCATATCCTTGTGGTTAAAACGAAGTTATTTCTTTGGGTTCTCATTCAAACCAATAGTTTTGTGAAATCTGATTAAACGCAACTTACTTTTTCACTTATTTCCCCGGTTTTGTGGGATACAAGAGGGATAGTGAGAGAATATTTAATTGGTTCTAATCTAGTTCATCCTCAAGGTAATAGTAAATGTTTTTTTAACATCATAGGATGTTAACGCAAATGTAAGTTTTGGTTTTATATTTTTGTCTGCATCCTAGTAAATACCTAGGAAAGTTTAGTTTGATTTTTTTGAACTATAACATCTTCCTGCATTCCCCCTGCTCAATGCAATGATAATGTTTCACTGGGGTTTTCCCCAGAGCAGTAGAGATATTCAGATTGGGTTTGGCTGTTGCATAACAGGCATACATTTTTCTCTGGGCATTGGAATAGAAAAGTTTACTTCCTTCCCTTTTAGATTTGTTATTTGTTGAGCTTATTAACTGTTGTATAAGGAAGTTCTTTATTCCAAATGTTTTTCTGCCTTGTAGCTGCAACTTCTTCGTAAATTGTTGCTCAAACATCAAGAACATGCTAGGATAGCTTTGTTGGAACAACAGGTACTGAATTATATGCTAAGATGCTGGTACTTAATCTGTGTTACGCACAAAGGCTTTCTAGGCTAACTTTTCAAATTTAAGAATAATATATTACATAAAGTATTACTAGACATGAATGCTCAACAGTGAATAAACTCTTGATGCTTCTAAAAGCTTCTAGAAGTTTTTATGTATCTGTCAAGAGGAAAATGTGTAAGATGTGTAATCTTACACATTGTGTAAGAGGGTGTAATCAAACCTGATGATATTTTTTCCACAATCCCTTGTTCAACTGTACAGTCTCAACTGGTACAGCAAACATCCTAAAACCAACCAGCTTATTGAAGTTTTTTAATATACTCTTCATAAAATTATACAAATAATTGCAGTGTCATCTTTTCAATCTTTATTTTTTCCATACAGATTTAATTTGTCACTGGGGAAAGAAAAGGCATTTTATTTGCTAAGCTTGGGTGTGCAGTGTTACCTATAGTTTCTGTCCAAACTGTCTTGCTATAAGAATGATCCTGGAGTAGAAACTTTTTAATGAGAACTTGCACTATATGCTTTTCTATGAAATGTTCAGTTTAAGACTGCAAGACAGCTTGAAATAATCTCCAACCAAATAACTTCAATCTTCACCTCTACTAAGGGAGAAGATTTTCATAATTGGTCATATATGAATTTCACTGTAGTTGAAAGCAGCAAGTAATGTATATGTATTTAAAATCCCATTTTATTATATGATAGCAGAGTAAAACTTATTTTAAATATATAAAGGGGAAACATTTATCTCTTCCTTAATACCCCTCCCCACAAATCTTAATCATTCTGACTTTATTCTTTGCTTTTCACTTCTGGGGGGTTGCCAGGTCCAGATATGCACCACAGACTTGGAGAATGAAAAGCTTGACCACCAGAAATTGCAGCATCAGTTAAACAAAGTACATAAGGAATTGCGCAAGGCCAGGGAGCAAATAACCCGTCTGCACCCTCTGGTATGTACTGTATGGCCTGCAGTTAAATTTAGTCAGGAATTTTGCATAAATGTACACTTTTTAACTTTGGGATCTTATTTCAAGTGTCATGGGTCTTCAATGTCATCAGATATTCACTATAGGCTCTTAGATCCTTTAGGTATGTAGCCCTAAGGTGCAGAACCCCATGTCAGTTAGCTAGGCATCACTTTCCTCTACAGCATGCACTGAGATCCAGGAGATCCAGAACAGTCAGGTTCTTGAGCAGGGTACATAACTCTATTTTATATCACAATGTGTATCTAGTCTTGCAACAGTATGCTGCTACTGAAACTTACTGCTAGAGAACAGGACACAAGCCTTAAATATAGAGGCTGAATTTCTCTGAGACAGGATGGATGGGTCGTTTAAATCTGAGTTTTTTTCATTTCCAAAAAGACAAGCTTCCTACTACAATGAAAAAGGACATTTGTATTGTGAGGACCATGACCTGTTTGCTCTTTACTGCATAAGCCCAAAGAAGGCCACCTACATTTGAGCTGTAGACTTAATGGAGAAATTAATAGGGAAAGTATTAAACAAGTCATTGCTCTGTCGTACCTGAGATTGCCCTAATCTTGAGCAGAAATGCATTCTGCCTGTTGGTCCTTCTGGAACTCTACAATATGGAATCTTGTAAGATTAGGTGCTAAGAAGCCAGAGGAGTAGCTGTCAAATAGACAGCCAAGTGCATTTTACAGTAACAGACAGCCTTCACACACGGGAGCTTATGGGATCTGCAGGAGAAGAGAAAATTAGTGTAGAGTTTTTGGGAACATAACAAGGCAGCATCCTAAATAGAGGTGACTGGAGGCATCATGTTGTTAAGGAAAGACAATGTGTGAGTAGCTAGGAAGATAGCTGGAGAAGAATTCCCAGTCAGACATTGTGGGGAAACCTGTCTCAAATAGTCTGCAGAAAATTTAAATGTGGTGTAAGAATTGTCCAACAGGCCCTGTTATTAACATGAATCTGTATCTGCATTTAGCCATCTTCAAAACTCTTCTCTTAGAGCTATAATGCACACAAGGCTTGTTTGCCATCAAAGCTTAATATTTTTTGTTATAGTATTTAATCAGTACACACGTGCCCCAATCTTACACTAAAGCTTCCACTTTTCTAGAAACTCCAGGAATCTGGACATGTGGTACCACAAGAAGATATACAACCTGTGTTTGAAGAGAAGCTGACCATTTATGACAGAAGTCCTTCCCCGAAACATTCAAGCCTTCTTGATGAAAGTTTTCTTGAGTGTCCTAAATGTAAAGAGCAGTATCCAACAAGCCAGCATAGAGAATTACTAGCACATATTGACTTCTGTACAGCTTGAGGTAGAAATGGAGTTATTATATTTGCTTTATACACACTGTCAATATGCTCTTCTACAAAAGCAAAAGATCTTTTAGAGCTTTTTTCTTAAGGTTATTTAAAGGACTACTGTATTATAATTCAGTTGCACAAAAACATTACAGTAATTTATTTGGTCTCAAGTATTTTACCTGACATTTTTTCTGAAAAAAAAGCTACTGCATTTTATGTTTGAAATTAATTTTTTATTTTAGACTTATTTTTTTGCACTATTTAAAAAGAGAACAGTAAAAGCATACCTTTTGGGTCTGACCAAGAATGATGAACTTAAGGAGTAAAACAGAAATTGTTTCAGAATCTCAAGGTTTTGCTATGAGGGAAACTGTCTTAATTTCACACCTGTCTTTCTAAACATTCTTAAAATTCAAGGTAACTGTGCTTGTCACTGCAGCCTAATAATTTTTATCTCTAATGGCACTACTTTTGGAATTTTAAGTTGTCTTTTAACAGCACATTAATCAGCTAGTGCTGTATTCCCACTTGCATACTTGGCATAGTTTCTGCAAAAGGAAATTCTGTTCTTTTATGTATTATAGATGAAATAAGTTTGCCTGCTATGGGTCAGCAGTATTCTCTTTAATAGTTCTGAGGCCTTCTTCAATTAGCATAGAACACTTTCTCATTAGAAGCTGGTACTGTAGAGGAAGACCAATACAGTTGATAATGTAGTAACCTTTAAAATTTTTTCTGCATTCCAGCACTTCTTCTGAACAATGCAGTTAGTCCTGCTTGCTAAACGTTAGACCTAAGCACAAAAACCCTTTACTGATAAATTTATACGCATCAGTGTGGCATATGTTGAAAAATATAAAAATTACATTAAAGTGCATCAAAGGACCTATTTTGAAGGCATAATGACAAATATTGCCATCACTTACATGTGACTAAAACCAACTATAAAACTCCAGCTCCATAAAACATGCAGATCACATCACAGCTTTTTTCACTCTTCAGAAGCTAAGGAGTCTAAGGATGAAATTTTTTTTTATCCTAAAATTAAATTAACAAGAAAATGGTCTGCTGTGCTCCTCTCTCTAGTTATATGTAGGAAAGAGATGTTTGTGCCTAAGGAGCTCATCTTAATGCTAAGATTTAACTGGAGATTTAGTTCTTTGTAAGGCAGGAAGTAATTAAAAAAAATTCAAGCACCTTGTATCTGTGATTTCAACAGTCTTCTGAGAGTCCATTGCAGATATTTGAATTTCAACATAGCAGAAATTGTGTGAGGCCTGTATCATTTGAAGATGCTGGTCCAGGGAAGCTTCTGCATTAATATAAAGGGTTCACCAATACTAGCGTGTTTATAAATCCTTGCTTTCACATAGAGTTCTTTGTAAAGAGCAAGGGAATTACATGCTTTCGATGCAATGTGGTATGGTTGGAAAGACAGCTAAACTGTGCATAACATTTTTTACACAAGGAGAGCTTCTTATGAAATAATAACAATTGAGATCTTTTTCTTGTATCAAAATGTATCAACTTATAATAATATACTTGCTTGTGCAGCTTTTTTCTTACTCTTGGTTTTGATAACCTTCTTTCACAGTTATTTGCCATGTGCCAGTAACTGTACTACATATACTTAGGCAAACTATAAAATAAACCACTTATGTTTAACTGTGCAGATAAAACATGGCAGGGAGGCACAGTCCTGGTTATGCTGTAAAAGAATCATGGTGAGCGGCACAAATAACTTTGAGATCTTGGGATGTCACTGTTCACCTGGCAAAGAATGCTAACATAAAAGGTGCAGTGTTTTCAGGAAAATAAGAGGGAATATTGCTCTCAGAGTAGCTCTGTAACAAAGCAAAGAGAAGTGTGTTTACAAGTGATGAAAATGTAGCAGTGCTCTGGGCATTTCCATTTTAATCTGACAATCAACTTGTCTATTAGTTTCCATATCTTATAATCTGACTGAACTGTTAAAATTAGAGTAACAGTTGTGGCTATGGTTTTACTTTAAAGGTAAGCAATTATCTACAGATACTGAATCTTTATTTTATGTTAGAGCAATACAAGCTTCTAGGTGGAATACTGTATCCAATTTAAATACTGTACTTCAAGAACAATTTAGACTAATGTGAATGTAGTAGATGTCTTTCAGTCTTCTGATAAAATTCATTAAAGAATCAGGGTTATGTAGGCTAGGAAGGACCATAAAGAAAAACTGCACACAGAGGAAAGAAGTCTTCCTCTGCTCGATGGGACAAGTAACAAGCTTGAAATTGCAATAGGAGAAATTTCAACATAAAGAAAATCATTCTGATTGTTGGAATAGATGAGCAGTGAAACACAACTTACAGAGGCTGAAAACTCTCTACCACTGGAGATTCACAGGGATGCTTATCTAAAGATCTAAACTATTCCTGACAGGTGAGTCTGTGTTGGGTCAGCAATGTCAGCTGGATGATTTCTCACAGTCTATTGAGGCCTTATTTTTAATGACACATATAGACCTGCAAAAAATACACCAAAAGATCTAAATTAAAAACAAACAAACATGTAGCACACTGGTCACTCTGCACTTACTCTTCATGTTGTTTTATCTAATGCAAAATTAGCAGCTAGAGCACCAGAAGTCAATATAACAGTTTAATTTCTTCTTGTTTCTCGTGGAAAATAATTGGCATTCCTATAATATAGTATAAACTTCTAGTCTGAGTAGAAAATGTCACTCTGAATCAATATTTGCACTTGTGCATCTCAACCCTGCTGGAAAACAAGATAAATGACAAGTGCAACTTGATGTAACTTAATTCCCTAGTGTTGGGAAGTGCCTTGTTCCCACATTGTTCTAATGAACAGTGTCATGCTGTCCATTCTTTGGCATTTGGGAGTTTGGGCTCCTTTCCATACAGTGCCCAGGAAAAGGATCCAGGAAGCCAGTGTACTGAGTGGGAGCTACCAAAGCCAGTAAGAAACATGACTCCTGAAGAGTGGCTAGGTATGCAGAAAGGAGGTGCTGCTGAGGATTCATAGATATAAATTCTTGTCTAGCACTGACAAATGAGTTCTTGAAGAAAAAAAAATTAAAAGTAGACTTAAACAGGACCCATATCCATGAAGCAAGCACTTCCCCTTATATCTAGTCCCCCTTCAGGCCTGGAACAGAGCTGTCCCAGTAGTCAGGGACATAGACTCATTTTGCTGTCTCCCTGAACAACCAAAAGCTTAAGTATTTCATAGTGAATCAATAGTTTCAAAAAGAGCAAGTTAAGATGCCTCAAAATATCCTGTAAGAAACAAGCCCAGAACCTTATCATAGTGACATCCAGCTGGCTTCTTGACAGAAGTGCAACCAGGTTTTATTTCCCTAATCAACTTAAAACTGGTGGAGGAGCCCACTGCCTCAGCAAAAGCACAACTTTTATCAACATAACAAGTGTGATCAGGTCAGTATTCTGTAATTCAACTAGACAGAAAGCTATACAGCCTTATTTAGGCATCCATGCTTTCTGGACATAGTTTATTAAAGTATCTAAGTCACATGTCTTTACTTGTTTACTTATTAAATTATAATGCAACCAGACCCCAAACAGCCTCTGATAATGCAAAGCATGAACAGTGTGGGAAATATAATGATTTAGCACTACGCTTAGGAACTCAGACAAGTTTACAGTGGAATTTAAAGTGTTGTCTGTATTTCCTCTCACTGGTGTTCTAAGAATAGTTTTTCTGTTTCTCCAGCTCTAGTTTAATGCTAGCAAAGCCCAAGTCTTGCCTTCCAGTATGGACATATTTTCTTTGCAGCAGACAGGCACTCTGTATGACTTACTTCAGAAATGCTTGACTTTTAAAAGTAAAGCTTTCATCTCAATTCTGACCTGAAGAACTCTTGTTTCTCTCAACAAGTTACTGTTCTAAGGTAAGTCATAAGGCAAAAAAAGCAAGCTGATTCTCCTTAAACCTCATCAATAGGAGCATTCTCTAATTGCTGAGTTCTTGAGTATGAGGGAAAATTATGTTTGTGATCTCTGCAGTGTCTGCAGCCCAACAAACCGATGTGTTCAGGGAGTGTCTGAGTACAAATGAGCAAGAGAACTTGGTGAAAAGTTTTCCTTCTAAATCCTTCTGAGGCATACCATAGTATTTGCTTGTATGGCTCTGCATCCAAGCTCATCAGAAGAAATGTACAGAACCTTATGTCCACCTGAAAGTTACCAAAGGTTCAGCAGCACTTAAACAGCAGCCTATAATTCTCCATGCAAATCTTGCTCAGGGCCTCAATTCCTTGGTGAGAGTCTTCTACCAGATCCTACAATGTCCAAAGAACCATTCTGATACCCTGTATTTATTGATAAAACTCAAATCCATGGGCTAGATGTAATACAGTTCTAAAACTATTAAGAAACAACCTCATTTAGTTTAGAATAGTCTAGCTGGAGCTAAGTCACCCTGGTAGAGCTGGCTTAGCATGTAAAATCACAGAGATCATGACTTTTCAGGGGAATTCTGTTACATGGATTACATACTTATATTTGCATTTGGTTCAGAGAGAAATCCCTCCCTTACTCTAAGTCATGAGGAAATTGCTTTTGACTGAGGTGTTGATCAGTCATGCTGCTTCTACATCCTGAAACTACAGTGCCAGTGGCATGCATCTTGGGAAGCATGCCAGCTTCTGGTGGAGACTGATCACAGGAAAATGAGACTCCCCAGAAGAAATGGTGACATGCTCACTCAGAAGAAGCAGGGACTCGTTCTTGACATGATAACACAGATCCATAGAACCATTTGATATTTTCAGTGCACATGGAGTGAGTGAGCTTGCTACTATTTCAACACATCAGATGCATTTATATTTGTGCTACAAATTTAAAATTGTCCCTTTGTGTAAATGATTCAGCTCACTGATAAACTAATAGTGAGCAGTTAAAAAACTTCTTAAAAAGCAAAATAGATCAAAACAGATTTGATTTGTATTTGAAACAAACCTTACAATGGCATAACTTCTAAGCACAGAATTAATAGTGTCTAGAAGCAGAACAACTGCAGCATGGTATGTAAAAGCAAAATTAAAATAGCCAACCTTGCTTGCAATTTATGCTAAAACCTTTTTTATATAGACACAGCTTGAGTCACCTGCAAGCTTGGAATCTCTTTTGTGAAGACAGCCAACATTTTTAATGCAATGAATTTGAATTACTTAGCAAACAAATCTGCAATATATCTTACAGAAGTCAGTACTATTATCTTGCTGTGATACAGGTGCATGAAAATAGAACCAAAGACTTGAACACCAATCTACATGCAACAGGATGCATAAATGAGACAAAACATATGACTAGGTCACATCCAAAGGGAACAAGAACCCCTGCCTCCCAGAATCACCTAGCCCAGGAGGTGGACTCTGGGAACATTTCTTATGCCCAAGAAATGAGTAAGCTTAACTATGCCCATCTGTCATGACATTTCATAGTTGTCAGGGGAACAATCTGAAAAACAGAGCTGTACTCAGGGTAACACAGTCCTTATCTGCTGTAGAGAAAGCACAAAAGCACAGACTCAGGCTTTCATTTAGGACAAAAAAGGAAACAAGATTTTTCCCCACTAGGGTAGCTAACCAGCTCCACAGAAATCACTACAACTTTAATTTAACCTACAACAATGAAATCTGAGTTCACTCTATGTTTCACCACTTCTAAGCATAAAAGAGTACATAGGTTGAAAAAAATTACGTAGGTTAAGCAATCATAACAGGTTTCCAAGCATTCTGTTAATCACTTCCTTGTCATGTGCACATGTGGAGCATATACTGCACACAGCATCCACCTATTACTGTAATGCCAGAGTAGCTCCATTGAGGTTATGATTCCTCCCTTCCCCAGATTTCACGTTGTGATGGTTGCTATGACTGTAACTACCCAACAGCAAATACAGCTTTTGTACTTCATGGGAGGGAAAAGAAAACTATTTTTTTAGATAATGGATCCATTAGACCCATGAGTAATCAGACTTTTTGTTTCTGCAAGGAGCTTCCACTCATTTGATAAAACTCCACAGAAACGTGCAGGTCTCTTCACACCTCTGCTGTCCCAAGGCACAGGATTTTGTACACAGGTGAGTGTGAAACTCACTCACTAACAGCATACTAGAAGCATCATTTTGCTTAGGTTCTCAAGATCAAATAAGTGGCTTAAGACAAGTAAGGTCTTCATTCACTCCTAAGGACCAAAGCTAAAGGTGATCCTTCCTAATGAACATCAAGGGTCTATCCATTTATCTGTGCTACCACTTCCAGCTGCCCCCCACCCATCCTGTTAATGCCTTCCAAGTTTTCACACAGGTACAAGCAGACTTCTAAGGATGGCTCTTTCCCAAATCCCAGCCTCTGTTCAGAGCTGACCACATTCCTGC
>NW_009953651.1:1133287-1135377 GCF_000747805.2 Chaetura pelagica | reverse complement strand
CCTGCTGTTGCCAGCTGCCCAGAACTTCAGGGCTAGCTTGTCAGACTGCATAATGTCCCAGACTTGTGAGGTTCTGGCAACTGGAATGCACCTGCTATATTTCAAGATTTGCTAATCATTTTACAGAATCAGCCCGTAGCACAGCCAAAATAAATTGTGGAAAGATCCATCAAATTTTCATCATAACTAGGAATAACAATCCTCAAAAGTTCTACTAAATTTGCTGAAACTTTTGCAATATGGGTACACAGTTTTTTCTCCCAGCAAATAAAATAGAATAAAATATTAGTTTTGAGACACTTGCCAGTCATTCGTGTTGCTGGCTGCCAAAAAATAACCTTTGCAAGTTCTCTTTTTGTCTTAATTTGAGTTCATAGCTCACAGCAGCCACCCACTTAGCAGCAAATCTGCCCACATTACATACTGTCCAAAGAAATCGGCAGGAATTAGTAGGAGTGTCTCATCCATCTGTTTAAGCTGTCCTGACAACTCACTTTGATGAGACAGCACAGATAGTTAGAACCACTTACAGCCCAAAAGAAAACATGCTAATTCAAATAAATGTACATTCTGCACTGCCAAAGATGTGGGAAGCAGTCCAGGAAAGATCTTACTCTTGTCACTCCTCATTAGGAGATTGCCCCTTAGAAGGACCAAGTTTCTGGAATCCCCACTAATCTGGAATCCCCACTAATGCCATTGCGTAAGCAGTTGATAGCAGGGTCACACCCAGGTACCACAGAAGTGCTGCCCGGTCACCTGGTCCCACTGGCACACAGGTTTGGAACAACTCTCCCCTAATCAAAAGGAGCAGCTCCATACGGCCAAGCCACTAACTGCACCCTTAACCACTGACTGTGGCACCGCGTCAAACAGATTCATTAGAGCCATCTCAAGTTATACAACTGTTTGCATACTTTACGAAAACATTTTATCTTTTTTTTATGAGACATTACCTGCTTTCTGTGACAATTTATGTGCTTCACTCCCAGTACATTTCTAAACCACCTGGAATGAAGACAGTAAATGGAAAGGCCTACTTTAATTTACAGATTTACCAACCACTTTTAGGAACTGAACTCCATAGAAAATTCGTTATTTTCTAGGTATGTCTTAATTTACCAGGCTTCTTCAGCAAGAACTTGTAACACAGGCAGGTAAGACGGATCAGTTTAGTGAACAGATACCAAAAACAAAGACAGTGACACTTGCCCTCCACACCAGACCACAGTTAGCACAGGACTGCTGTTTCCATGTACCACTGCCAAGACATGAGGCAAGGGGTAAATGCTAGTTATCCTGGGCTTTTGAAAAGAGCTCTCAGAGAGGTGTGAGAGCCAACCCTCTATTCAAACCACGCACACACACCCAGTCAAGGGGTTCATCCTGGGCAGCTTCCCCAGGTCACTGGTGCCCCAGGGGCCTGCCTGGAGAGCAGGACAGGCCAGGGACTGCTCTGGAGGAGGTGGCCAGGCCTGGGACCCTCAGCATGGAGATGGCAGCACTCTGGCCCATGCCCACCCCGGGGAGGTGTCAGGCAGCCCTGCTTGCCCCAGGCCCCTTGCTGTATCCTCACGCACGGCAGCCTCACCCTTATGTGAGCTGTGCCTTGTTTACCCTCCCACTTCCTTGTTCCAGTCCAGCACGAGGGCCATAAACCACCCGGCTGGCACGGCCGAACCCTTGGAGGCACAGGCAGGAGGAAGAGGAGGGAGCGGGATGGCGGCCAGCCCCTCAGTCCGTGCCGGGAGGGCACCCGGGGTGCCACCGTGGTGGTTGGGAACGCAGCCCTTCCCGTAGGGCTGGGGCACCGCCTGCAGTGGGTCTCATGCCCACTGGCCACCCCGATGCTGGGGTCAGGGGGCACGCCAGGGGGGAACAAGACCTACTTCCCCTTCTTCTCGGACTTCAGGGGCCACCGTGTGACGGCCCTGCGCATTGGCGAGTCGTCTGTCCTGGCCTCCATCTTCCTGCTGGCCTTGGCGGGAAACATCTGGGGCATCTGCCTGCTGGTGCGGCGGCGGCCCCGGCTGTGCGCTGCCAACTGCCTGGTCCTCAACCTCTTCTGCGCCGACCTGCTCTTCATCACC